>NW_025226199.1:171030-176154 GCF_018294505.1 Triticum aestivum | reverse complement strand
TCATGATAAGTTTCAGCAAATGATGACTGAACAGGTACAAGATGTGCTGAACAATTTTGAAGAGGCCATGGAGAAGATCACTGGCCTTGAGAAGACGTTCGAAACAAAGCTCGATAACAGATTTAATGAACTGCTTGCGCGTCTTCCACCACCGGCTGCACCTGTCGTACCTCTGCAACAACAACAACTACGCCCCCTTCCGAATCAGTATGGACGAGCACAGCGTGTTCCTATTGAGCTAGGACAAAATTCTGGTGCCGCTGTTACTGCTGTTGGTGCTTCTTTGGCTCCTGCTACTGCTCCTGCTGGTACCCAGGAGGATGATGAGTATGCGGGCGATTATGAGGATGAGGTTGATCAAAATCAGATCTACGAGCAGCCACCAGCACCACCACCAGCAGGTCGACCTCAGGTATATATTCGTAATGGTAGGCCTGCACCACCACCTCAGGTACGAGATGATGTCCATATTCCTAAACTGAAATTGAATATTCCACCATTTGAGGGTAGATATGTTCCTGATATATATCTTACTTGGGAGTTAGAAACTGAACAACGATTTACATGTTTACAATATCCTGAGGAGAGACGAGTTGCTGCTGCTGTTTGTGCTTTCACAAGTTTTGCATGTGTATGGTGGTCTGAACATTGTAGATTATATCCTATTCCAACTACTTGGGCTGCTTTGAAAACTGCTATGCGTACGCGTTGGGTTCCACCATATTATCAACGTGAATTGCTTCAAAAATTGCAGCGTTTAAGACAAGGGAAAAATTCTGTAGAAGAATATTATCAGGAATTACAAACTGGCATGATTAGATGTGGTATTGTTGAGGAGAATGAAGCTATGCTTGCATGTTTTCTGGGTGGATTAAATAGAGAGATTCAGACCATTCTAGACTATAAGGAGTATACTAATATCACTCGTTTATTCCATCTTGCTTGTAAAGCTGAACGTGAAGTGCAGGATCGACAAGCATTGGGGCGAACTAACTTTTCTGCAGGCCGACCTTCATCATGGACACCACGTGCGTCTTCTACTTCAACTGCACCAGCACCTCCATCCGGTGCCACCTCCAGCCGTGATACAAGAAAACAGGCACAACCACCATTATCTGCCAAGAGCGCACCTGCGGGGCCTGCACAGCGTTCTTCTTCTTCCATGGCATCAACAGGGCACACAAGTGATATTATTTGTCGTCGTTGTTGATGAGGACATTACTACCTTGGATATGACCATCTTGATAGAGGCAAAGGTGTCCCGTCTTTCGATGAGATGATGGATATCGCTTTGGTGGAAGTCGACTTTGACGATCCGACTACGAACGTGCGAGGACGTCGCGCCTTAGCAATCGCTAAACCAACTCTGAGAGGTTATTGACCACGCCGGAGCACGATCAACCTGACCACGAGGGTCTGTTTCCTGCGGGCAAACGAAGAACAAGCAAGAAACTGAGATTGCAATCAATTATTTTTCGCTTTTTTTTGAGCTCTTTTTTTGCGCTGTTTTTTTGTGTGTGCGAAAAATCACTATAATGGCGAGTGTCTCAAAACTCTTCCTAGCTCAAACTGACAGGATGGGCACGAAATTTTTTCGACCAAAATTTTTTTTTTTCGACTGCCCGGACCCAAAAACTGGAAACGGGTCAAAAAAAACTTCCTATAATGGCACCTGTCTCAAAACACTCAGAAACACCTAAAAATAGGATAGCCAGAAATTTTTTCGAAAAATGCGTTTTCGAAAAATTTTGGGCCTAAACGGAGCGTGGCTACCCGACTCCGGCAAGGAAATTTTTTTTTCCGAAACCTACTCCGGCAAGGAAACACGAATCGGAATCTAGATTGATCCCGAAAACAAACCTAATAAGCAAGGAACTCGGATTGGTGGTGGATATATGGTGGTGGTATATGGCAGCGGTGGTAGTATATGGATATGGATCGGTGGTGGTATATGGACACGGATTGGTGGTGGTATATGGATACGGATTCGGAGCGGTGGTGGTAGATGGCAGGGGCGATGATGATGGTGCGGCGACGGCGTGACAACTTGTGAACAGAACTCGAAACTCTAAAAGACTAGACGCTAAGACCAGCAACTAAACACGATGATGCAACCGCAAATTCAACAAAGCAAATACAGAAAAGATTATGCAAGGCTCAGATTGGTTCGGATGGGATGAACTAACCCTAATTTTTTTTTGGCTTTTTCGTGGACTATAGGTATGAAGAACAGACTCGATCTAAACTACGAAAAAGTGTAAAATCTCACCGAGCAACCTGGAAATCTGATACCACTTGATAGAGGCAAAGGTGTCCCGTCTTTCGATGAGATGATGGATTTCGCTTTGGTGGAAGTCGACTTTGACGATCCGACTACGAACGTGCGAGGACGTCGCGCCTTAGCAATCGCTAAACCAACTCCGAGAGGTTATTGACCACGCCGGAGCACGATCAACCTGACCACGAGGGTCTGTTTCCTGCGAGCAAACGAAGAACAAGCAAGAAACTGAGATTGCAATCTGGATATTGCGAATATAAGATGAAAGCTTTATTGATCAAGGTGGGGTTCTGTGACGCCTTTGTCTGGTCATTGAACACAAACGAAGTACGCGAAGTTGCAGCTATGGCGAACTTTTAATCTAAACAAAACCCAAAGTCTAAACGATGCCCTAAGGGCTGTATATATGGAGGAAGAGGGGGGGGAATTTCGTGGCCCTTGGTGGAGGGGTCCGAAATCAACCCTATCTCTTGTTTCCCCACACATACGGACTCTAAAAATAGCCTATACTTATGTATTTCGAAATTACATGGGCCTGGCCCAATAATAAGGTGACGCAGCACCTAAAATAGCCTCGGGACGAAATTTATGAAGTGGCATCTTGTATATTTCGTCCAAGGCTTCATGCACCCATTATGGTGGCTTCAAAGTCCTGAAATCATCACTTGTAACTCCGTTCTTGTTCTTGCTCCAATGTTCATCCTTCTCCAAGCTAGGCCCTTCATTTGTAAGCAAAACAAATGTATCCAATTTAGGCAGCATCATATTCTCATGAACATTAGAATCATTACCAAGAAACGAAAGTACCTGGTAATTTAGTTGGCGTGCACGAGCTCTAGTAATTGGTCCAGTATGTATAGCAGCAGGGGCTGTGGGTGTAACAATTGTATTGATGTCCTCATCATACTATTACCTCAATCCAAAATAGCGGAAGTAACAAGGTTGTGGATTCCCATCAACACCAACGGCAAAGTTGAGTGTAGAAATCGTAACCCTAACGTATCACTTACTCATCGTAAGATATCCTGCAACATGAGACGTTGCAGCCACAAAGGGTCAGTACATTGAATGTACTGGCAAATTCACACCAGAGGATAATGATGATTTAAGGCTATCACTAAATGCATATTTGGCTGGTGGAAAGGCTCTATGGTTATAATGTTTTTGCAAAAAGCCAATTTTTCCCTACTGCAAAGGAATAAATTTTATTTAACTATCATGGTGGTTGTTGAACATTGATAATGGTTGACAGCATTCTCAATCCCAATTAAGTAACATCATTAAACCCAACAACTTAATTTAAAGTAACCTGATGAGATTCACATGATAATCCAAGTACTAGATACTCAAGATGTCCATAACCGGGGACACGGCTAATCATGATTAGTTTATACACTCTGCAGAGGTTTGCGCACTTTTCCCCACAAGACTCGATCGCCTCCGTTTGGTTTCTCGCACTACACGGTGTTTGAGAAGACGGATGACCGAGACATAGTCTTTCAGAAGCGCTAGCACCTTACGATCGGGTAGATCGTTACACCTACTTTCCCCTACATCTGCTAGTCTACCACTGTAAGAGTTCGCACAACTTAATCAACTATGCTAGAGCCCATAATAGCTTGTGGCTGCACACGGAAGTTTCTAGCATGAATAATCTCATGATCCCTTTGAGCCTGGGTGGCGGTCCATAAAAAAAACAGGCAATCCTGGAATACCCAGGTGCCTAGACAGGCAATCGCTGGAATACACAGGTGCCTCAGTCCACCCAGATGTGTGTTAAAGTTGCCGCCTTAAGTAAACCATTAATTAACCATCTCACATCTGTCATGAATACTCTCAAACCCAATCCACGTCTACGAGCATAGCATGGCAATATAAGCATAACGTAATAGTAACTCCCAAGGTTTGAATGCAGGGTAATAGGTTCCTACCTCATCAACTACTTCCCAATACCCACATGTTATCAATCCTACTCATGCAATGTTTGAGGGTGAAACTAATGCATAAAAACTGGGTATGAAAGGAATATGATCAAAGTGTGAACTTGCCTGCAATGTTGATGAAGATGATTCGCACTCATAACTCTTCATAGTCTACTCGTCACACTCCGGTCAATCTATCGTAAGCAAGCAATAGTAACCACACATAAGCAATCACTCAAAAGATCAGAAAGATCGAAAAAGACGATTCGGAAAACTTCAAAACCAAGAAAATAACTCTTGCAACATAAAACAATTTCTAACAGTACCAAAATTATGTGAATTTGGCCTTATCAGAAAGTTTAGGTCAAGAGCTTCGATTTGCGAAAAGAATCAACTCAAACGGAGCTACGAAACTCAAGTTATGATCAAATGAAGTTTGAATTCAAATCTGATCTAATTCAAATTTTAAACTTTTCAAAAACATGTTTGAGTTGGATTACTGGATAGAGGAGATCGTAACAAAGAAGTGGGCGCTGGTTTCGTTGGATTTGGACAAACGAGCAAAAAGTAGTGATCGTTTGAAAAACAGGGGCCAATCTATAAATAAAATATTCACAAATGAGTCCCTGACCGAAAATTAAAAGAAAAGAAAAAGACTATCTAACGGATGTTCGCTACAGAAACAAAAATAACGAATTCGTTCGCTGTGAAGACCTAACCAGCGAATGTTTTCTAATTAGATCTAACTAAAAAGGAAAAATCAGCCTAAGATGAAAACCGAAGAAAACCGGATCGGGTTTTTGTGCAGGTTTTACCGGTTCGCCAAATAAAACTGGCGGCGGCGACAAACGAACTCCGGCGGGGTGTGGTCTCTGGCGAGCGGTGCAGGGACGGCGGGGAGCGACGCGGGGCAGCTGAGGCAGC
>NW_025226199.1:162974-170649 GCF_018294505.1 Triticum aestivum | reverse complement strand
GGCGCGGGGCGGCGGCGCGCTATTTATAGGAGGGGAGGGGCGGCGCGGTGGCGTGCGGGAGGGGCAGAGGAGGCAGGGCGAAGCACGGCGGCGGCGGTGCCATTCCTTTTGAAACTGGCGTTTCTTTTGTCATGCTCGCTCGGGACTCTGTCCCGAGCTGGAAGACGGGCGAGGCGTGGCGTCGGGCCGGCTGGGCCGTGGCCTGGCTAGCTGGGCCGGCCCGGTTCGGTCGGTCCAGGAGTTTTTTTTAAACATTTTTTTAACGCAAACAAACAAACAAAAAAAATAAAAAAATACTAATATTATATAGGCATATAATATATCAAAATTTTTAGAAAAAGATTTTCTACGACGTGAACATTTTTATAACTTCAAATAAAATCCACACAAATTCAGATAATTCAAAGAGTGCTACTGGTCTAATAAAATCCAATAAAAATCATTTTAAAAATACCAAAATGATTTCAAATAAATTTTTCTCCAATTTTCTATTGTAGGGTATCATGTTACCCTATTTTCCATGTATTTTGTTTTTGGAGAAAAATAATTTGAATAAAACTCAAATAACCCAAATTGAAAAATAATTATTTCAAATGGATTTTAAATTTGAGTTTCTTTGAACTCCCAACTCATATTTCATAAGTTTTGAAGAAGTCATTTTATCTTCGCTCTTGAAAATCATTGAGTTGCTTAAAGTTTCTGAATTGGAACTACTTTCCAAATGAAATTCAAATATTTTCAACACCCCTTGTCATTTAAATAAATGGAAGAAGTCATGTCATCTTCTCTCCAGGGTTTCATGGTGAAAAGAATTTGAATTCACGGAGATCACGAATGCAAAATGAAAGTTTGGGAAAGTCCTTTTATTCCATCTCGTTTAACTTTCAAAAAGGTTTCGAATTTCACTCAATTTCACACAATCAATCAAATATTCAATCAAATCTATCTATTTATTATAACATTCCAAAATTTAGAATTTTGGGATGTTACAAACCTACCACCCTTAAAATGAATCTCGTCCTCGAGATTCGGAGAGGCTAGAAAGAAATAGGTTAGGTTTGGGGTCTTCTCAAAATCCATCGATCATCACAAGGGGTCTCGGGTGCTACCACCCTTAGAAGCATGGTTACGGTTCCATCCAAACTCATATACTCCACCCTTATTCTTGACAGTGTCAGTCTTCTCAGATCCTCGAGAAAATTCCTTCTCTGAGCTCTTCCGGTAGTGGCATAACATTTTCCTCAATTCTTCTGTCCTTTCCTCTTGGTAAGGTTATTCCGAGATTGGGTCTCCTTAGCCGACGGGTCTGGCACCAATACTAAATAACTATCGATATCTCATGGTGGTTAACAATTTAGGGTTTCTCATGCACGAAATGGGTCTGGTTGATCCTCACCGTATAACCTACGGTTGGCAAAAAATGCCTTGTACAAGGGAAAAATACCTATACCATTCTAAGGCTTAAACAAGGTTTCGATCGTCGTCGCTCTACTATGGGTAAGCCACTCAGATTTACCATCCCATATAGCAAGGCGAATAAGAAGAGTAAGTCGGTATGGTGATCAATCCAGCCCGCACCTAAATCATTACCTTGTACATGGTTTAGTGAATCTCGCATTCTAACACTCGGTGATCCTCACAAGCATTGCAGAATTTCTCTTGTCGATGAACCAAGTTCGGATGAATCCATTGATTTTGCAAGCCAAACAAACATCTATCGTTTCTTCACAACTCTCAGGTTTTGAGTAAACTCCTATAAGATCGTCTGTCGTTAAACGTAACTTCTTCTTCAGGGTTTTTCCTTCAGCAAGAATGTGCTTGCTTCTTGGCAGGTCCTGGGGCCTGTGGGTTATGGCCCATCTCATCAGTTGTAGTCCTTGAACTTATCATCGGGCAACTGATCATTATTCCCACATCCAGCTTCCTAGCATTCTTAAATCCATCCAATTGTACTGTCTCCCTTCCTTCTATTTGATAGAGGCGGGGTGTCCCGATCTTTCGATGAGATGATAACTATCGATTTGGTGGAGACGACTTTGATGATCCGACTACAAACGTGCACGACGTTGCGCCTTAGCAATCGCTAAACCAATCTCCTGAGGTTACTGACGATGCTGGAAGCACGGTCAGCCTGACCACGAAGGTCTATTCCTGCAAGCAATCAAAGAACGAGCAAGAATATGATAAAGCAATCTGAATATTGCAAATATATATGAAGTATTGATAATGGTGGGGATCCGAAAGCAGTCTTGGTCTGGTCGTTGGACACAAACGAAATACACGAAGTTGCAATGGCTAACTATTAACTAAACAAATCCCAAGAAAAAGCTACTAGATGGATCTACTTATATAGGAGCAAGGGGTGGCGGCCAAGGAGGTGGGAGGACGTCCCAAGGCAGCCTAAAACTAAATCTAGGTCGTACAAGGCCAATGGGCCCAAGTGGAGGTGATGTAACACCTTTGGACTTGTAGTTTGACTCGGATTCTGCTGCAGCATCAGATTGTTTCGTCCACAACTCAACGCTCCGGACGAATTTGAAGGTGATTCCAATTGGGTTGGAAAGTGCACGAAATCTAGTTTCCAACAAAAAAAGAATCATCCAATTCGGAGTCCGTATGAAAAACTTGTGTGCGTTTTGAGTCAGGTGTGTCTCTGCAGTCCGAATCTGAATCCAGAACGTGAGAGACTTGGACTCTATCTTCTCTTGGGCCAAAAGTGACGTGAGAGAACTTTTTGGACAGCAAATAAACATCTCTTTCTTCCTTATCTTCATATGTGGATTGTACAAATGTCCCATACACCTGCAATTAGACAAAACACAAAAGTGTGTGAAGTATTTTTGTTCTGGATAACATAAATAGATTATTGAATAGTTTGCACTAGAAATCACCTGACAAATATGCATATATGCAAAAAAATTTGTCATATCCAAGGTAGTCATGTCCTCATCATCCTCCCCTTCTTGAAAATAAAGCCGTCCTCGGCGTTGCTTAATCTGAAATGTGGCTAACAAAAGAGACAAGGTGTACATGTTGTATATGTATATGTCATCCATTTTTACTTCCTGTCACATCCTAGTTAGCCATGCATTAGAGTGTTGCATCATGTTTACTCTTTCATCAGAAACTTGAAATGAGGATCTGTGAAACCCTCAGAATCTTTTTGAAAATGATCCAAATAAAAATTTCTCCAAAAAGGTCCAAGAAAATGCTCATGTTGCTCTCTGAAAATATTGGACAGAGATAAAAATCAAACCAATATTTTTAAGAGTTCACAGGTATTCATTTTGGGCATTTGGAATTAATGCATAATTATTTGCATTGGAAATATATTATTATATATATTAATATATGTCCAAATATTATGCCATTTATAAAGGAGCTCTCGAATAATATATATAGCTCCTGCAAAAATTGGCATAAGTTAAATAAATGATTTAATATATTATTTAAATCAAAACAAATGTCAGAAATTAGAAAAAACAGAAATAAATAACAGGAGGAGCTTACCTGGGCTCCTCCACTGTGCGGCCCAGCCAGCAGCCGGCCCAGCCCACCTCCCTCCTCTGTCGTCTTCGTCCCGACAGAGGGAGGGGAGTGTGGCCGGCGCGCGCGCGCGCCACCGCGCCACGCCACCTCTCTCCCTGCCTGCCTGCCCTCCCCTCCTCGCCTCGATGCCCTGGACGACGCCACGCCTCCCCCCTGCTCTCTCTCACTCTCCCCCGGCTCTTCCTTCCTCTCCCTCGCTCTCTCTCTCACACGGCCGAACACCACCGTCGCTGTCGTTCGCCATAGCAGCCATCTCCAGCCACCCCTCGCTCCCCCGACTAGCTCAGAAGCTCCGCCACGACCCCCTCTTCCTCCCCACCGCTCCACAGCTCCCCGGAAGCCCTGCATCGCCGCCACGTCGCCGTTCCCCTCTTCGGGCTCCGACCGTCGTCGCCGTCGAATTCGCCGTCTCCAGCGCGTCCCCGAGCCCGCTAACCATCCCTGCAGCTCCGCGGTGAGCCCCCGGATCGTTTCCCCCTTCTCCCCTGGTCTCTTTCGACCTCTAGGCCCTAGCCCCACCTTGGCCGAGAGCTCCATGCCGCCGGCGATGTCGCCGTCGTGGCCACGGTCACCGTAGCACCCAACCGAGCACACTATCGTGCTCCACACCTCACTAGGAGTACGCAGCACGCACTAACGCCTCCCCAAACCCCCTGCAACACCGATCCCGACCGCACCCGAACTCCGGCGGCCGCAGCCGAGCTCGCCGCCGTCGACTCCGGCCACCCCAGGCCCAGCCACGGCCACCGTTCGACGCGCGGGAGCAAGAGCTTTCCAATGAGCCCAAGCACGGCCTCTCCCGTGCCCTATAGCGCGATTCCGCGTCGCACCGCCGTCTCGGGCCTCGCCGGCGTCACGTCGCCGGTGGGTTAGACCCGCCTTGACCACGGCAGGACACCCCCTGAGTCCCTGACAGGTGGGCCCAGCCCTGTAGCTAATTAGGATTAGCGCTAACCACTGTTAGTTAACCCCCTGACACTGACTAGTGGGCCCCAACGCCACTAATTAGTAATTAGGATTAAATTAACCCTGTTTAACCCCCCTGTCACTGACGTGTGGGCCCCACACGTCAGGTTTGACTTCAGCCAGCCGCAGTTGACCACTGACGTCATGCTGACGTCATGCTGGCGCAATAATTATAATTTCTGGATTTAATTTAAATCAGGAAATTCCAGAATATTATTTAAACTTCAAAAATTCATAACTTTTATTCTGTAACTCCAAATTGGACAAATTATATATGAAAAATGATCAGAAAAATCCAATCTATCCATCTGTACTATTTTCATGCATGATCAAACAAGTTAAA
Source organism: Triticum aestivum (assembly GCF_018294505.1). Taxonomy (NCBI): domain Eukaryota; kingdom Viridiplantae; phylum Streptophyta; class Magnoliopsida; order Poales; family Poaceae; genus Triticum; species Triticum aestivum. The sequence continues at coordinate 165,791 of NW_025226199.1, read as the reverse complement.
TTGATATTTCAAGCAGAACAAGGAAAAGCACTTAAAGAGACCATGTTTGAGTTTGAAATTTGAATCTTTGAGTCAAATTTGTTCAAACCCCTCTGGTTTTAGTTGCATTAGCCCAACACACTCATATTGCTATGTTTCATGCATGCATCATATTGTTGCACATTGTTTGGTGATGGTTGTGTATCGGTGTCCTTTGCGACAAGTTCTGCCTCCGACGAGTACCGTGATTACCCTAACGAAGAACCGTATGAGATACTTCGAACCATCAGGCAAGCAACCAACCATTTGATCATATCGATACAATCCCATGTTCTCGCTCCTGCTCTCTTTTACTGCATTAAGACAACGCGATTCAAACTGCTGTGTGCTACGGTAGTTGAACCCATTTCCTCTGCATGACCTGTCATTGCCACAGTAACTAGATGAAACCCACTAGCATGTGTAGGAGTTGATTGAGCCATATGTATGTGTTGTTCCTACCTTGCTATGCCTGCTATGCTTAGAGTCGTGTCAGGTCTGGTTCATCTGGGTGATGGGCTAGAGTGAAATGATTATGTCAGTAATGGGAGTGGTGTGGTGAACACGATTTGGTAAAGGTATCGATGAGAGGCCATGTAGGAGTACATGGTGGGTTGTTTCATTGAAGCCGACCTTAAGCACTGAGATCTGTATATGTGATTTAAGATATAGCTACTACCATGCATTGGGCCCTGAAATATGACCCCGCTCAACTTCTTATTCACCCTAGCTCTCTGTCCAGGAGTTGCAAGTAGTTTCTGGTGTTTGTAGCCTACTGGAGGCCGTGGACAGCGCTGACCGTAGGGGTGGGCTGTGATGCGGTAGGTACGTGGCACGGTGTACCGAATACCCGTTAGGTATCTCGGGAACCCTGTTCACATCGTTCGGGGCCGTATGGGAAACCTCGGCCGGACTCCCTGCGGATGGAACCTGAATAGGCGATAAACCTGGACTAGAGGCTTAAGTGTTTAGGTAGGTCGTGGTCTACACCCACGTCGGCTTTCGCTTGAAGTCTGCCGAGCACATGTCGTGTGCAGACGCTAAGTGGTGGAAACATGTATGAAGAAGTACACCCCTGCAGGGTTAACATGATCTATTCGAATAGCCGCGTCCGCGGTAAAGGACTACTTGGTTGCCTATACAGTTCATAGACAAGTAAATGGAAACCACTAAAAGCCTCAAGATAAGTGTGAGTGCCGAGGATGGCTCTTCCGTAGGAAGACGGAGGTGGATCCTCGGTAGTGTATTGAAGTGGTGAGTAGTGGACTCGTGTGCGCAAAACCATTTCAAGTTGGAGTATCATAGGATAGCCTAGCCAAGAGTCAGAGCTGGCTTGCTGCAATAACTCCACCAACCCTTCTTGATACTATGCATGTATGTAGGATCTGATGTAAGTCTTGCTGAGTACCTTTGTACTCATGTTGCTATAATCTACATTTTTACAGAAGACGTTGCAACCCCTTCTGATGGGTTCTATGTAGACGTTGACATCAACGAGTAGGCTAAAGACCCAGGTGGTGACCCTGAGCTTGTGAAGGACCACGTAGTATAGCTAGGCTTTCCAAGTCTCTTTTATTTTACTAGTTGTCTGTACTCAGACAAGTTACTTCCGCTGCTGGTTTGTATGACTGTATGACTTGTATGTTGGGTCGTGAGACCCGTACCTTGGTGTATGTTATGTATGGCTCCCTGAGCCTTAAATAAAGTACTTGTGTCGTAGAGTCATGTTGTGATGTTTCGTTGTATTGCACATATCGAGCATATTGTGTGTATGATTGAAATGCTTGGTATGTGTGGGATCTGACTACCTAGTTGTTTATCTTTAGTAGCCTCTCTTACCGGGAAATGTCTCCTAGTGTTACCGCTGAGCCATGGTAGCTTGCTACTGCTCTGGAACACTTAGGCTGGCCGGCATGTGTCCTTCTTCGTTCCTGTGTCTGTCCCTTCGGGGAAATGTCACGCTTGAGTACCGGAGTCCTGTTAGCCCGCTACAGCCCGGTTTACCGGAGTCCTGCTAGCCCAGTGCTACAGCCCGGACCCACTTGCTGATGACCGACACGTTCGAGGCTGGGTCATGGATGCCTGTCCCTGTAAGTCTGTGCCACTTTGGGTTTATGACTAGTCATGTCAGCCCGGGCTCCTTATCATATGGATGCTAGCGACACTATCATATACGTGAGCCAAAAGGCGCAAACGGTCCCGGGAAAAGGTAAGACGACACCCGTGGGGATACCGTGCGTGAGGCCGCAAAGTGATATGAGGTGTTACCGGCTAGATCGATGTGACATCGAGTCGGGGTCCTGACAGCGTTGGCATCAGAGCCGGACTGCGTGTAGGTTCTCCAAGCCAAACTGGTCGATGTTGAGTCTAGAAATTCTTTAGTTATATGTAGGGGAATTGTTTGTGGGTTGGAACGTAAGGCTCTTTTTACTCCTTTATCTTATGACTTTCTGATCTGAGTCAGTCCATTCTTCCACCGGGGGTTAAGGAATTAGGATCTGTTCTCTCTATCAGGATCACGAGTTACTAATCAGTAGTACCTTATAAGTTTGATGGTTATAAGCCTAGTTCAGTTCTACTACCACCTTATGTTGTTAGAATGGGTTCAGAACTTTGATATGATGATGTTGAGTATGTACGAAATCCTTTGTCAAATGTCTCAAATCCTTCTTGAGCATTTACAGCTGTTATGCTGCCGAAATTTTGCTAGAAGTTCTAATGCCTTTGCATTATGATTGCGCTTTCAGATGGCCACTCGCGACCTCAATCAAGTGGTTCGCCTGACTCGATGCCTAGATG
>NW_025226199.1:146457-157252 GCF_018294505.1 Triticum aestivum | reverse complement strand
CTGCCCGGACCCAAAAACTGGAAACGGGTCAAAAAAAACTTCCTATAATGGCACCTGTCTCAAAACACTCAGAAACACCTAAAAATAGGATAGCCAGAAAATTTTTCGAAAAATGCGTTTTCGAAAAAATTTGGGCCTAAACGGAGCGTGGCTACCCGACTCCTACAAGGAAACACGAAACGGAAACTAGATGGATCTCCGGCAAGGAAATACGAATCGGAATCTAGATTGATCCCGAAAACAAACCTAATAAGCAAGGAACTCGGATTGGTGGTGGATATATGGTGGTGGTATATGGCAGCGGTGGTAGTATATGGATATGGATCGGTGGTGGTATATGGACACGGATTGGTGGTGGTATATGGATACGGATTCGGAGCAGTGGTGGTAGATGGCAGGGGCGATGATGATGGTGCGGTGACGGCGTGACAACTTGTGAACAGAACTCGAAACTCTAAAAGACTAGACGCTAAGACCAGCAACTAAACACGACGATGCAACCGCAAATTCAACAAAGCAAATACAGAAAAGATTATGCAAGGCTCAGATTGGTTCGGATGGGATGAACTAACCCTAATTTTTTTTTTTTGGCTTTTTCGTGGACTATAGGTATGAAGAACAGACTCGATCTAAACTACGAAAAACTGTAAAATCTCACCGAGCAACCTGGAAATCTGATACCACTTGATAGAGGCGAGGGTCCCGATCTTTCGATGAGATGATGGATATCGTTTGGTGGAAGTCGACTTTGACGATCCGACTACGAACGTGCGAGGACGTCGCGCCTTAGCAATCGCTAAACCAACTCCGAGAGGTTATTGACCACGCCGGAGCACGATCAACCTGACCACGAGGGTCTGTTTCCTGCGAGCAAACGAAGAACAAGCAAGAAACTAAGATTGCAATCTGGATATTGCGAATATAAGATGAAAGCTTTATTGATCAAGGTGGGGTTCTGTGACGCCTTTGTCTGGTCGTTGAACACAAACGAAGTACGCGAAGTTGCAGCTATGGCGAACTTTTAATCTAAACAAAACCCAAATTCTAAACGATGCCCTAAGGGCTGTATATATGGAGGAAGAGGGGGGGAATTTCGTGGCCCTTGGTGGAGGGGTCCGAAATCAACCCTATCTCTTGTTTCCCCACACATACGGACTCTAAAAATAGCCTATACTTATGTATTTCGAAATTACATGGGCCTGGCCCAATAATAAGGTGACGCAGCACCTAAAATAGCCTCGGGACGAAATTTAGGAAGTGGCATCTTGTATATTTCGTCCAAGGCTTCATGCACACATTATGGTGGCTTCAAAGTCCTGAAATCATCACTTGTAACTGATGAGGACATGACTATCTTGGATATGACCAAAAATATTGCATATATGCATATTTGTCAGGTGATTTCTAGTGCAAACTATTCAATAATCTATTTATGTTATCCAGAACAAAAATACTTCACACACTTTTGTGTTTTGTCTAATTGCAGGTGTATGGGACATTTGTACAATCCACATATGAAGATAAGAAAGAAAGAGATGTTTATTTGCTGTCCAAAAAGTTCTCTCACGTCACTTTTGGCCCAAGAGAAGATAGAGTCCAAGTCTCTCACGTTCTGGATTCAGATTCGGACTGCACAGACATACCTGACTCAAAACGCACACAAGTTTTTCATACGGACTCCGAATTGGGTGATTCTTTTTTTGTTGGAAACTAGATTTCGTGCACTTTCCAACCCAATTGGAATCACCTTCAAATTCGTCCGGAGCGTTGAGTTGTGGACGAAACAATCTGATGCTGCAGCAGAATCCGAGTCAAACTACATGTCCAAAGGTGTTACATCACCTCCACTTGGGCCCATTGGCCTTGTACGACCTAGATTTAGTTTTAGGCTGCCTTGGGACGTCCTCCCACCTCCTTGGCCGCCACCCCTTGCTCCTATATAAGTAGATCCATCTAGTAGCTTTTCCTTGGGATTTGTTTAGTTAAAAGTTAGCCAACGCAACTTCGTGTACTTCGTTTGTGTCCAACGACCAGACCAAGACCGCTTACGGATCCCCACCATTATCAATACCTCATATATATTTGCAATATTCAGATTGCTTTATCATATTCTTGCTCGTTCTTCGATTGCTTGCAGGAATAGACCTTCGTGGTCAGGTTGATTGTGCTCCAGCGTGGTCAATAACCTCTCGGAGTTGGTTTAGCGATTGCTAAGGTGCAACGTCGTGCACGTTTGTAGTCGGATCGTCAAAGTCATCTTCACCAAATCGATAGTTATCATCTCATCGAAAGATCGGGACACCCCGCCTCTATCAACAAGTGAGGAGTTTTCTTGGCCTCGCTGGATTCTATAGGCGTTTTGTGAGAGATTTCAGCACCATTGCTGCACCTCTCAAAGAGCTTACAAAGAAAGATGTGCCTTTTCTTTGGGGTACCGCACAGGAAGAAGCCTTCACGGTATTGAAAGATAAGTTGACACATGCTCCTTTACTCCAACTTCCTGATTTTAATAAGACTTTTGAGCTTGAATGTGATGCTAGTGGAATTGGATTAGGAGGTGTGTTATTACAAGATGGCAAACCTGTTGCATACTTTTCTGAAAAATTGAGTGGGCCTAGTCTGAATTATTCTACTTATGATAAAGAATTATATGCTCTTGTTCGGACTTTAGAAACATGGCAACATTATTTATGGCCCAAAGAATTTGTTATACATTCTCATCATGAATCTTTGAAACATATTAAAAGTCAAGCTAAACTGAATCGTAGACATGCTAAATGGGTTGAATTCATTGAGACTTTCCCTTATGTCATTAAACACAAGAAGGGAAAAGAAAATGTTATTGCTGATGCATTGTCTCGTCGCTATACTATGCTTTCACAACTTGACTTCAAAATATTTGGTTTGGAGACCATCAAAGATCAATATGTGCATGATGCTGATTTTAAAGATGTAATACAGAATTGTAAAGAAGGAAGAATGTGGAACAAGTTTGTTGTTAACGATGGATTTGTGTTTCGTGCTAACAAGCTATGCATTCCAGCTAGCTCCGTTCGTCTTTTGTTGTTGCAGGAGGCGCATGGAGGAGGATTAATGGGACACTTTGGTGTGAAGAAGACGGAGGACGTACTTGCTACACATTTCTTTTGGCCAAAGATGAGACGGGATGTTGAGTGTTTTATTGCTCGCTGCACTACATGTCAAAAAGCTAAGTCACGACTCAATCCTCATGGTTTATATATGCCTTTGCCTGTACCTAGTGTTCCTTGGGAGGATATATCTATGGACTTTGTTTTAGGTTTACCTCGAACAAAGAAGGGGAGGGATAGCATATTTGTTGTCGTGGATAGATTCTCAAAAATGGCACACTTTATACCATGTCATAAAAGCGATGATGCTGTTAATGTTGCTGATTTGTTCTTTCGTGAAATTATTCGCTTGCATGGTGTGCCAAATACTATTGTTTCAGATCGTGATACTAAATTTCTTAGCCACTTTTGGAGATGTTTATGGGCTAATGATAGAGGCGGAGGTGTCCCGTCTTTCGATGAGATGATGGATATCGCTTTGGTGGAAGTCGACTTTGACGATCCGACTACGAATGTGCGAGGACGTCGTGCCTTAGCAATCGCTAAACCAACTCCGAGAGGTTATTGACCACGCCGGAGCACGATCAACCTGACCACGAGGGTCTGTTTCCTGCGAGCAAACGAAGAACAAGCAAGAAACTAAGATTGCAATCTGGATATTGCGAATATAAGATGAAAGCTTTATTGATCAAGGTGGGGTTCTGTGACGCCTTTGTCTGGTCGTTGAACACAAACGAAGTACGCGAAGTTGCAGCTATGGCGAACTTTTAATCTAAACAAAACCCAAAGTCTAAACGATGCCCTAAGGGTTGTATATATGGAGGAAGAGGGGGGAATTTCGTGGCCCTTGGTGGAGGGGTCCGAAATCAACCCTATCTCTTGTTTCCCCACACATACGGACTCTAAAAATAGCCTATACTTATGTATTTCGAAATTACATGGGCCTGGCCCAATAATAAGGTGACGCAGCACCTAAAATAGCCTCGGGACGAAATTTATGAAGTGGCGTCTTGTATATTTCGTCCAAGGCTTGATGCACCCATTATGGTGGCTTCAAAGTCCTGAAATCATCACTTGTAACTCCGTTCTTGTTTCCCTTGCGCATGCCATCATCTCCATGCTTGTTCTTGCTCCAATGTTCATCCTTCTCCAAGCTAGGCCCTTCATTTGTAAGCAAAACAAATGTATCCAATTTAGGCAGCATCATATTCTCATGAACATTAGAATCATTACCAAGAAACGAAAGTACCTGGTAATTTAGTTGGCGTGCACGAGCTCTAGTAATTGGTCCAGTATGTATAGCAGCAGGGGCTGTGGGTGTAACAATTGTATTGATGTCCTCATCACTAGATGTACCCGGCCATACTGCTAAGTTGGTCAGGGTAATGACTGAGGCTGGATACCGCTGGTATCCCGAGTACACGGTCGAAGAGCAATTCCGGGACTTCAATCAAAGCCAGTATCTCTGCACTATCAGGATATTTCCATCTTATCCTGGATCCACCGAGCCTCTTCACTGCTCCTATGGACTCGGGGTTACTATTGAGATGGCTGTGCAGGACGCCGCCTACTCTATGATGACCATTATGCGAGTCAGATCTGGTTTATTTCGGGACTCTGATTTCCGGTATATGCCAGGATCACTTCCGGGAGCACAAGGGTATCTCCAGGCTATCTATGCTGACCCCACTCAGGAGGATTCACGGACTCGCACCACTGCTGAGATGCTCGAGGATAAGGACCGTGAAAATCGGGCCTTGAGGTTAGAGCTCTTCAATACCCGTGCTGACCACTGGGCCACTTTGACTCGGTTCGCATCGGCGGTGCAAGCTGGATATTCGGATATGCGCGATCTCTATCCTGTGAGATCTGCTCTGCCGGACGTGATGGTTTGGCGTGATGTAGGAGGCATCACCCCACCTCGCGGTCCCCGCAGGCCACCGTTTGTTGGTCCAAGGCCTCATCCTAGCCCCTATGGTCCACAAGCTCCGCGAGACCGTCTGTTTCCGGATGATCATGTTGAGCTTCCAGGCTATGGAGGTGACTTCTACGAGGACTACTACGGATCGGTCTGAGTTAGTGGTAGTATCACTAGTTCGCACTAGCTGTGTCTTCTATCGTCCCGCGTGACTCGTGGGATATGACCTAGTTTGTACTCTTTCCGGAGGTGTAGAAAAATAATGTATAGGAGCTTGGAATGCCTCCGATGAGATGTAATCCTCTTTTCACCGTAATAGTACTTTGTTTGGTCTTGTACTAAACCCTGTATGGTGTGTATGACGATGGAATAAAAGAAGCAGTTTCTGTATCTACCATGTCATACGGATGATCATCTTGCATTCCGAGTTATTCCTTACATTTTGTATCCTATGTCGGAATTTTATCATCCTGACTAAATCATTGTCTTGTTTACCTAGGATGGTCAACACGCGCACTAACCCTGCTCCTCAAGAGCAGGCCGAAGGCAGTGAAGTCAGGGATGCAAATCTGCCTCATCCTCCTTCACTAGCCGAGGTTATGATGGAAGCTGAGAGAAACAAGCGGGAGACCAATCGTTTGTTGGAGCGTATTGAACAGAATACAGCACACCATCAGAGGGCTAATGTGGTGTCACTCAGTGATTTTATCAAATTGCATCCACCCACGTTCCACCACTCCGTCGAGCCTCTCGACGCTGATGACTGGCTTCGCAGTATCTCTCACAAACTGCGTTCCGCGCTGGTAGCGGAGGCTGACAAGGTCACCTTTGCTGCATATCATCTTGAAGGTCCCGCCAGTCTATGGTGGGAGAATTATGGAGCTATGCGCCCAGCGGGCCATGTCACTACTTGGGCTGAGTTCAGCGAGGCTTTCCGTGAACATCACATTCCGGAGGGTCTCATGGACCGTAAACGTGAAGAATTTTGCAGTTTCACCCAAGGCCGACTTTCTGTGGATGCCTATAGCAGGGAGTTTGGTAATCTCGCCCGATATGCAACTGAGGAAGTGTCTACTGACGCCAAGAAGCAAGCAAGGTTCCGTAAGGGCCTTAGTCCTGAGCTTCGCCGCGACCTCCGTCTGCATGAGTGCACATCTTTTCAGAAACTTGTCAACAAAGCCATCAGTGCTGAAACTGGTCAGACTGACTATGACGCAACACGCAAGCATGGCCGTGACATGGGTTCCTCATCCGGTGCTGGTCCTCAGAAGCGCCGCGTGTGGGTGCCCAACACCACCCTGCCACCCAGGTTCACACCGAGGCCATCTTTCCAAGCGCCTCACCCCGTTCAACAGTCTGCACCGACCAAGCCCTATGGGGGTCCAACCAACAATGCTCCTCCACGTACCAGTTCCGTGACTTGTTTCAAGTGTGGGGAATCTGGCCACTATATGCGTGAGTGTCCCCAGACTAACCCCAATCAATCTGCTAAAGCTGTTGGCCGTGGCAAGCCGACAGGGAAAGTGTTCCACGCCAAGCCGGTCACCGCTTCACGTGGCCATGTTAACTGTATCTCTGCCGAAGAAGCTCAAGAGGATCCCAACGTCGTTCTCGGTACGCTTCTTGTTAATTGCCACCCGGCATCTGTTCTTTTCGATACAGGAGCCTCTCATTCTTTTATATCTGAAAACTATGCTCGCTTGCATAACGTCGCATTCGGTGATATGCCAACCTCTATGGTAATTCAAACTCCGGGATCCAAATGGCAAACCTCTAGAGTAAGCCATGGAAATGAAATCCAAGTCGACAGACTTGTTTTTCTCGCATCTTTGATAGCCCTTAAATCTTCAGATATTAATATCATTTTAGGTATGGACTGGATGTCAGCTCATCAAGCCAAAATTGATTGCTTCTCTAGGACTGTTCAACTCACCCATCCTTCGGGGAAGATAGTCAATGTCTTGACCCGAATAGCCAAGCGATAATTATATTCTCTTAACGCCAGCCCTTTGCCAGATCTTGAGGACGTGCCGGTAGTCTGTGACTTTCCGGATGTCTTCCCAGAGGAATTGCCAGGTGTTCCACCTGACAGGGATGTTGAGTTCGTAATAGATCTCATTCCAGGAACCGTTCCGATTGCTAGAAGACCCTATAAGATGGCACCCCTAGAACTAGCCGAGCTTAAGAAACAACTCGATGAGTCCTTGAAAAAGGGTTTCATCCGACCTAGCTCATCTCCGTGGGCTTGCCCCGTCCTATTCGTTAAGAAGAAGGATGGTACGGACCGGATGGTTGTAGATTACCGACCTGTCAATTTGGTCACAATCAAGAACAAATATCCACTTCCCAGGATCAACGACCTGTACGATCAGCTCGCTGGATCCTCAGTCTTCTCCAAGATGGATTTGAGGTTGGGCTACCATCAAATCAAAATCAGAAACGGGGACATTCCTAAAACGGCCTTTGTTACTCGTTATGGCCAATACGAGTACACCGTCATGTCCTTCGGTTTAACCAACGCTCCAGCCACCTTTTCTCGGTTAATGAACTCAATCTTCATGGAGTATTTGGATAAATTCGTCGTAGTTTATCTCGATGATATACTCATCTACTCCAAGAACGAGGAAGAACATGCCGAACATTTAAGGCTAGTGTTGAAGAAACTTCGAGAGCATCACCTTTATGCCAAATTTTCTAAATGTGAATTCTGGTTGTCAGAAGTGACCTATCTGGGTCATGTAATATCTGGTAAAGGTATTGCTGTTAATCCTGAGCGAGTTCAAGCCGTCCTTAATTGGACTCCACCTGAATCGGTCAAGCAAGTTCGGAGTTTTCTGGGCTTAGCGAGCTATTGCCGTCGCTTTGTCGAGAACTTCTCCAAGGTTGCTAAACCTCTAACCGAACTCCTCAAGAAAGATAAAAAGTTCGAATGGACTCCACAATGTGAGCACAGCTTTCAGGAACTGAAAAGACGCCTGACCTCTGCTCCCGTGCTGGTACCGCCAGACTTCTCCAAGGACTTTGTTATCTACTGCGACGCCTCGCGACAAGGACTAGGTTGCATTCTTATGCAAGATCGACACGTAATTGCTTACGCTTCACGGCAATTGCACCCACATGAGGAGAATTATCCTACTCATGATCTAGAGCTTGCAGCCGTAGTCTATGCACTTAAGACCTGGCGACATTACCTCCTCGGTAATCGTTGCGAAATATTCACTGATCACCAAAGTCTGAAGTACATTTTCACCCAACCGGATTTGAATCTCAGGCAGGACGTTGGGTTGAATTGATCACAGACTTCGACTTAGGAATAACCTACACCCCAGGGAAAGCCAACGTCATGGCTGATGCGCTAAGTCGTAAATCTTATTGTAACAACCTGATGTTACAACAAAGTCAACCGCTTCTCCATGAGGAATTTCGGAAGCTTAACCTTCACATTGTACCTCAAGGTTTTCTTTCCACCTTGGTGGCAAAACCTACCCTTACGGATCAAATTATCAAAGCACAGAAGGTAGATCCGGGAATCTCCCGCATCAAGAGGAACATTCAGAAAGGAACTGCGGATTGTTTCTCCATTAATGATCAAGGAGTCGTATACTTCGGGAATCGACTAGTGGTTCCCAAAGTGCGCAACCTAAGGCGATTAATCCTTAAGGAAGCTCATGAATCTCCTCTCACCATTCATCCCGGTAGTACTAAGATGTATCAGGACCTACGCCAGAGGTTCTGGTGGACTAGGATGAAGAGAGAAATTGCTCAGTATATTGCAAATTGCGACGTCTGTCGTCGTGTAAAAGCAGAGCACCAACGGCCTGCTGGCACCCTTCAACCCTTAGCTATTCCTGAATGGAAATGGGATAAAATTGGTATGGATTTCATTACCGGTTTTCCCAGGACCAAGAGAGGGAATAATGCTATCTTCGTCGTGGTCGATCGTCTTTCCAAAGTAGCCCATTTCTTACCTGTTCGTGAGAGTATAACCGCTAGTCAGCTGGCAGATTTGTACATCTCCCGAATAGTGTCCCTCCATGGTGTTCCTTTGGAAATTAACTCGGATCGAGGAAGTCTTTTCACCTCTCGATTTTGGGAAAGTTTCCAAAATGCTATGGGGACTCGTCTCTCCTTTAGCACCGCTTTCCACCCTCAGTCGAGTGGTCAAGTGGAACGCGTCAATCAGATTCTAGAAGACATGCTTCGAGCCTCTGTTATCTCATTCGGAATGGACTGGGAGAAGTGCCTTCCATTTGCCGAATTCGCCTACAACAACAGCTATCAATCTAGCTTGGGTAAAGCCCCTTTTGAAGTTCTCTATGGACGACGATGTCGAACACCCCTTAACTGGTCAGAGACCGGGGAAAGACAATTCTTTGGCCTGGATATGATTCAGGAAGCAGAAGAACAAGTTCGTATCGTTCGTGAAAAGTTGAAAACAGCCCAATCTCGTCAAAAGAGTCAATATGACCGAAAACATAAGGCTATGACTTTCGAGGTTGACGAGAAGGCTTATCTTCGGGTCACCCCTCTGAAGGGAACCCATCGTTTCGGTATCAAAGGCAAATTGGCTCCTCGTTACATTGGACCTTTTCGCATTCTTGCCAAACGAGGAGAAGTTGCCTACCAGTTGGAACTACCTCCGCACCTCTCCAGAGTTCACGATGTCTTCCATGTTTCTCAACTCAGGCGTTGCTTCTCGGACCCTATCCGTGAAGTGGACCACGAAACACTTGATCTCCAAGATAATCTTACATATCGAGAGTACCCCATTCGTATCCTCGATCAGGCCGAACGTACCACGCGACGTCATAATATCAAGTTTCTCAAGGTTCAATGGTCGCACCATTCTGAGGATGAAGCAACTTGGGAAAGGGAGGATCGTCTTCGACTCGAGTATCCCGCCTTCTTCCCGGAGGAACCCAAATCTCGGGACGAGATTCTTTTGAGTGGGGGTGAGTTGTCACATCCTAGTTAGCCATGCATTAGAGTGTTGCATCATGTTTACTCTTTCATCAGAAACTTGAAATGGGGATCTGTGAAACCCTCAGAATCTTTTTGAAAATGATCCAAATAAAAATTTCTCCAAAAAGGTCCAAGAAAATGCTCATGTTGCTCTCTGAAAATATTGGACAGAGATAAAAATCAAACCAATATTTTTAAGAGTTCACAGGTATTCATTTTGGGCATTTGGAATTAATGCATAATTATTTGCATTGGAAATATATTATTATATATATTAATATATGTCCAAATATTATGCCATTTATAAAGGAGCTCTGGAATAATATATATAGCTCCTGCAAAAATTGGCATAAGTTAAATAAATGATTTAATATATTATTTAAATCAAAACAAATGTCAGAAATTAGAAAAAACAGAAATAAATAACAGGAGGAGCTTACCTGGGCCCCTCCACTGTGCGGCCCAGCCAGCTGGCCGGCCCAGCCAGCTGGCCGGCCCAGCCAGTAGCCGGCCCAGCCCACCTCCCTCCTCTGTCGTCTTCGTCCCGACAGAGGGAGGGGAGTGTGGCCGGCGCGCGCGCGCGCCACCGCGCCACGCCACCTCTCTCCCTGCCTGCCTGCCCTCCCCTCCTCGCCTCGATGCCCTGGACGACGCCACGCCTCCCCCCTGCTCTCTCTCACTCTCCCCCGGCTCTTCCTTCCTCTCCCTCGCTCTCTCTCTCACACGGCCGAACACCACCGTCGCCGCCGTTCGCCATAGCAGCCATCTCCGGCCACCCCTCGCTCCCCCGACTAGCTCAGAAGCTCCGCCACGACCCCCTCTTCCT
>NW_025226199.1:76336-146440 GCF_018294505.1 Triticum aestivum | reverse complement strand
GCCGCCACGTCGCCGTTCCCCTCTTCGGGCTCCGACCGTCGTCGCCGTCGAATTCGCCGTCTCCAGCGCGTCCCCGAGCCCGCTAACCATCCCTGCAGCTCCGCGGTGAGCCCCCGGATCGTTTCCCCCTTCTCCCCTGGTCTCTTTCGACCTCTAGGCCCTAGCCCCACCTTGGTCGAGAGCTCCATGCCGCCGGCGATGTCGCCGTCGTGGCCACGGTCACCGTAGCACCCAACCGAGCACACTATCGTGCTCCACACCTCACTAGGAGTACGCAGCACGCACTAACGCCTCCCCAAACCCCCTGCAACACCGATTCCGACCGCACCCGAACTCCGGCGGCCGCAGCCGAGCTCGCCGCCGTCGACTCCGGCCACCCCAGGCCCAGCCACGGCCACCGTTCGACGCGCGGGAGCAAGAGCTTTCCAACGAGCCCAAGCACGGCCTCTCCCGTGCCCTATAGCGCGATTCCGCGTCGCGCCGCCGTCTCGGGCCTCGCCGGCGTCACGTCGCCGGTGGGTTTGACCCACCTTGACCACGGCAGGACACCCCCTGAGTCCCTGACAGGTGGGCCCAGCCCTGTAGCTAATTAGGATTAGCGCTAACCACTGTTAGTTAACCCCCTGACACTGACTAGTGGGCCCCAGCGCCACTAATTAGTAATTAGGATTAAATTAACCCTGTTTAACCCCCCTGTCACTGACGTGTGGGCCCCACACGTCAGGTTTGACTTCAGCCAGCCGCAGTTGACCACTGACGTCATGCTGATGTCATGCTGGCGCAATAATTATAATTTCTGGATTTAATTTAAATCAGGAAATTCCAGAATATTATTTAAACTTCAAAAATTCATAACTTTTATTCTGTAACTCCAAATTGGACAAATTATATATGAAAAATGATCAGAAAAATCCAATCTATCCATCTGTACTATTTTCATGCATGATCAAACAAGTTAAATTGATGTTTCAAGCAGAACAAGGAAAAGCACTTAAAGAGACCATGTTTGAGTTTGAAATTTGAATCTTTGATTCAAATTTGTTCAAACCCCTCTGGTTTTAGTTGCATTAGCCCAACACACTCATATTGCCATGTTTCATGCATGCATCATATTGTTGCACATTGTTTGGTGATGCTTGTGTATCGAGGTCCTTTGCGACAGGTTCTGCCTCCGAGGAGTACCGTGATTACCCTAACGAAGAACCGTATCAGTGCATCGAACCATCAGGCAAGCAACCAACCATGTGATCATATCGATACAATCCCATGTTCTCGCTCCTGCTCTCTTTTACTGCATTAAGACAACGCGTTTCAAACTGCTGTGTGCCACGGTAGTTGAACCCATTTCCTCTGCATGACCTGTCATTGCCACAGTAACTAGATGAAACCCACTAGCATGTGTAGGAGTTGATTGAGCCATATGTATGTGTTGTTCCTACCTTGCTATGCCTGCTATGCTTAGAGTCGTGTCAGGTCTGGTTCATCTGGGTGATGGGCTAGAGTGAAATGATTATGTCGGTAATGAGAGTGGTGTGGTGAACACGATTTGGTAAAGGTATCGATGAGAGGCCATGTAGGAGTACATGGTGGGTTGTTTCATTGAAGCCGACCTTAAGCACTGAGATCTGTATATGTGATTTAAGATACAGCTACTACCATGCATTGGGCCCTGAAATATGACCCTGCTCGACTTCTTATTCACCCTAGCTCTCTGTCCAGGAGTTGCAAGTAGTTTCTGGTGTTTGTAGCCTACTGGAGGCCGTGGACAGCGCTGACCGTAGGGGTGGGCTGTGATGCGGTAGGTACGTGGCCGGGTGTACCGAATACCCGTTAGGTATCTCGGGAACCCTGTTCACATCGTTCGGGGCCGTATGGGAAACCTCGGCCGGACTCCCTGCGGATGGAACCTGAATAGGCGATAAACCTGGACTAGAGGCTTAAGTGTTTAGGTAGGTCGTGGTCTACACCCACGTCGGCTTTCGCTTGAAGTCTGCCGAGCACATGTCGTGTGCAGACGCTAAGTGGTGGAAACATGTATGAAGAAGTACACCCCTGCAGGGTTATCATGATCTATTCGAATAGCCGCGTCCGCGGTAAAGGACTACTTGGTTGCCTATACAGTTCATAGACAAGTAAATGGAAACTACTGAAAGCCTCAAGATAAGTGTGAGTGCCGAGGATGGCTCTTCCGTAGGAAGACGGAGGTGGATCCTCGGTAGTGTATTGAAGTGGTGAGTAGTGGACTCGTGTGCGCAAAACATTTCAAGTTGGTGTATCGTAGGATAGTCTAGCCAAGAGTCAAAGCTAGCTTGCTGCAATAACTCCACCAACCCTTCTTGATACTATGCATGTATGTAGGATCTGATGTAAGTCTTGCTGAGTACCTTTGTACTCATGTTGCTATAATCTACTTGTGTCATAGAGTCATGTTGTGATGCTTCGTTGTATTTGCACATATCGAGCATATTGTGTGTATGATTGAAATGCTTGGTATGTGTGGGATCTAACTATCTAGTTGTTTATCTTTAGTAGCCTCTCTTACCGGGAAATGTCTCCTAGTGTTACCGCTGAGCCATGGTAGCTTGCTACTGCTCTGGAACACTTAGGCTGGCCGGCATGTGTCCTTCTTCGTTCCTGTGTCTGTCCCTTCGGGGAAATGTCACGCTTTGAGTACCGGAGTCCTGTTAGCCCGCTACAGCCCGGTTTACCGGAGTCCTGCTAGCCCAGTGCTACAGCCCGGACCCACTTGCTGATGACCGACACGTTCGAAGCTGGGTCATGGATGCCTGTCCCTGTAAGTCTGTGCCACTTTGGGTTTACGACTAGTCATGTCAGCCCGGGCTCTTTATCATATGGATGCTAGCGACACTATCATATACGTGAGCCAAAAGGCGCAAACGGTCCCGGGAAAAGGTAAGACGACACCCGTGGGAATACCGTGCGTGAGGCCGCAAAGTGATATGAGGTGTTACCAGCTAGATCAATGTGACATCGAGTCGGGGTCCTGACAGCGTTGGCATCAGAGCCGGACTGCCTGTAGGTTCTCCAAGCCAAACCGGTCGATGTTGAGTCTAGAAATTCTTTAGTTATATGTAGGGGAATTGTTTGTGGGTTGGAACGTAAGGCTCTTTTTACTCCTTTATCTTATGACTTTCTGATCTGAGTCAGTCCATTCTTCCACCGGGGGTTAAGGAATTAGGATCTATTCTCTCTATCAGGATCACGTGTTACTAATCAGTAGTACCTTATAGGTATGAAGGATACAAGCCTAGTTCAGTTCTTTTACCACATTATGTTGCCAGAATGGTTTCAGAACTTTGAAATGATGATGTTGAGTATGTACGAAATCCTTTGTCAAATGTCTCAAAATCCTTCTTGAGCATTTACAGCTGTTATGCTGCCGAACATTTAAGGCTAGTGTTGAAGAAACTTCGAGAGCATCGCCTTTATGCCAAATTTTCAAAATGTGAATTCTGGCTGTCAGAAGTGACCTATCTGGGTCATGTAATATCTGGTAAAGGTATTGCTGTTAACCCTGAGCGAGTTCAAGCCGTCCTTAATTGGACTCCGCCTGAATCGGTCAAGCAAGTTCGGAGTTTTCTAGGCTTAGCGAGCTATTGTCGTCGCTTTGTCGAGAACTTCTCCAAGGTTGCTAAACCTCTAACCGAACTCCTCAAGAAAGATAAAAAGTTCGAATGGACTCCACAATGTGAGCACAGTTTTCAGGAACTGAAAAGACGCCTGACCTCTGCTCCCGTGCTGGTACCGCCAGACTTCTCCAAGGACTTTGTTATCTACTGCGACGCCTCGCGACAAGGACTAGGTTGCATTCTTATGCAAGATCGACACGTAATTGCTTACGCTTCACGGCAATTGCACCCACATGAGGAGAATTATCCTACTCATGATCTAGAGCTTGCAGCCGTAGTCTATGCACTTAAGACCTGGCGACATTACCTCCTCGGTAACCGTTGCGAAATATTCACTGATCACCAAAGTCTGAAGTACATTTTCACCCAACCGGATTTGAATCTCAGGCAGAGACGTTGGGTTGAATTGATCACAGACTTCGACTTAGGAATAACCTACACCCCAGGGAAAGCCAACGTCATGGCTGATGCGCTAAGTCGTAAATCTTATTGTAACAACCTGATGTTACAACAAAGTCAACCGCTTCTCCACGAGGAATTTCGGAAGCTTAACCTTCACATTGTTCCTCAAGGTTTTCTTTCCACCTTGGTGGCAAAACCTACTCTTACGGATCAAATCATCGCTGCCCAAAAGCGAGATAAGGGAATATCTAAAATCAAAGAGAACATTGCTAGCGGAGGTGCTAGTTGTTTCTCCACAAATGACCATGGTGTTGTGTACTTTGAGAACCGTCTAGTGGTTCCCAAGAACCAGCATCTACGGCAGTTGATCCTTAAGGAGGCTCATGAATCTCCTCTCACCATTCATCCCGATAGTACTAAGATGTATCAGGACCTACGCCAGAGGTTCTGGTGGACTAGGATGAAGAGAGAAATTGCTCAGTATATTGCAAATTGCGACGCCTGTCGTCGTGTAAAAGCAGAGCATCAACGGCCTGCTGGCACCCTTCAACCCTTAGCTATTCCTGAATGGAAATGGGATAAAATTGGTATGGATTTCATTACCGGTTTTCCCAGGACCAAGAGAGGGAATAATGCTATTTTCGTCGTGGTCGATCGTCTTTCCAAAGTAGCCCATTTCTTACCTGTTCGTGAGAGTATAACCGCTAGTCAGCTGGCAGATTTGTACATCTGCCGAATAGTGTCTCTCCATGGTGTTCCTTTGGAAATTAACTCGGATCGAGGAAGTCTTTTCACCTCTCGATTTTGGGAAAGTTTCCAAAATGCTATGGGAACCCGTCTCTCTTTTAGCACCGCTTTCCACCCTCAGTCAAGTGGTCAAGTGGAACGCATCAATCAGATTCTAGAAGACATGCTTCGAGCCTCTGTTATCTCATTCGGAATGGACTGGGAGAAGTGCCTTCCATTTGCCGAATTCGCTTACAACAACAGCTATCAATCTAGCTTGGGTAAAGCCCCTTTTTAAGTTCTCTATGGACGACGATGTCGAACACCCCTTAACTGGTCAGAGACCGGGGAAAGACAATTCTTTGGCCCGGATATGATTCAGGAAGCAGAAGAACAAGTTCGTATCGTTCGTGAAAAGTTGAAAACAGCCCAATCTCGTCAAAAGAGTCAATATGACCGAAAACATAAGGCTATGACTTTCGAGGTTGACAAGAAGGCTTATCTTCGGGTCACCCCTCTGAAGGGAACCCATCGTTTCGGTATCAAAGGCAAATTGGCTCCTCGTTACATTGGACCTTTTCGCATTCTTGCCAAATGAGGAGAAGTTGCCTACCAGTTGGAACTACCTCCGCACCTCTCCAGAGTTCACGATGTCTTCCACGTTTCTCAACTCAGGCGTTGCTTCTCGGACCCTATCCGTGAAGTGGACCACGAAACGCTTGATCTCCAAGATAATCTTACATATCGAGAGTACCCCATTCGTATCCTCGATCAGGCCGAACGTACCACGCGACGTCATAATATCAAGTTTCTCAAGGTTCAATGGTCGCACCATTCTGAGGATGAAGCAACTTGGGAAAGGGAGGATCGTCTTCGACTCGAGTATCCCGCCTTCTTCCCGGAGGAACCCAAATCTCGGGACGAGATTCTTTTGAGTGGGGGTGAGTTGTCACATCCTAGTTAGCCATGCATTAGAGTGTTGCATCATGTTTACTCTTTCATCAGAAACTTGAAATGGGGATCTGTGAAACCCTCAGAATCATTTTGAAAATGACCCAAATAAAAATTTCTCCAAAAGGGTCCAAGAAAATGCTCATGTTGCTCTCTGAAAATATTGGACAGAGATAAAAATCAAACCAATATTTTTAGTGGCTCATGGACATTTATTTTGGGCATTTGGAATTAATGCATAAATATTTGCATTGGAAATATATTAATTATATATATTAATATATGCCCAAATATTATGCCATTTATAAAAGAGCTCTGGAATAATATATATAGCTCCTGCAAAAATTGGCATAAGTTAAATAAATGATTTAATATATTATTTAAATCAAAACAAATGTCAGAAATTAGAAAAACAGAAAAATATATAACAGGAGGAGCTTACCTGGGCTCCTCCACTGTGCGGCCCAGCCAGCAGCCGGCCCAGCCCACCTCCCTCCTCTGTCGTCTTCGTCCCGACAGAGGGAGGGGAGTGTGGCCGGCGCGCGCGCGCGCCACCGCGCCACGCCACCTCTCTCCCTGCCTGCCTGCCCTCCCCTCCTCGCCTCGATGCCCTGGACGACGCCACGCCTCCCCCCTGCTCTCTCTCACTCTCCCCCGGCTCTTCCCTCCTCTCCCTCGCTCTCTCTCTCACACGGCCGAACACCACCGTCGCCGCCGTTCGCCACAGCAGCCGTCTCCGGCCACCCCTCGCTCCCCCGACTAGCTCAGAAGCTCCGCCACGACCCCCTCTTCCTCCCCACCGCTCCACAGCTCCCCGGAAGCCCTGCATCGCCGCCACGTCGCCGTTCCCCTCTTCGGGCTCCGACCATCGTCGCCGTCGAATTCGTCGTCTCCAGCGCGTCCCCGAGCCCGCTAACCATCCCTGCAGCTCCGCGGTGAGCCCCCGGATCGTTTCCCCCTTCTCCCCTGGTCTCTCCCGACCTCTAGGCCCTAGCCCCACCTTGGCCGAGAGCTCCACGCCGCCGGCGATGTCGCCGTCGTGGCCACGGTCACCGTAGCACCCAACCGAGCACACTATCGTGCTCCACACCTCACTAGGAGTATGCAGCACGCACTAACGCCTCCCCAAACCCCCTGCAACACCGATCCCGACCGCACCCGAACTCCGGCGGCCGCAGCCGAGCTCGCCGCCGTCGACTCCGGCCACCCCAGGCCCAGCCACGGCCACCGTTCGACGCGCGGGAGCAAGAGCTTTCCAACGAGCCCAAGCACGGCCTCTCCCGTGCCCTATAGCGCGATTCCGCGTCGCGCCGCCGTCTCGGGCCTCGCCGGCGTCACGTCGCCGGTGGGTTTGACCCACCTTGACCACGGCAGGACACCCCCTGAGTCCCTGACAGGTGGGCCCAGCCCTGTAGCTAATTAGGATTAGCGCTAACCACTGTTAGTTAACCCCCTGACACTGACTAGTGGGCCCCAGCGCCACTAATTAGTAATTAGGATTAAATTAACCCTGTTTAACCCCCCTGTCACTGACGTGTGGGCCCCACACGTCAGGTTTGACTTCAGCCAGCCGCAGTTGACCACTGACGTCATGCTGATGTCATGCTGGCGCAATAATTATAATTTCTGGATTTAATTTAAATCAGGAAATTCCAGAATATTATTTAAACTTCAAAAATTCATAACTTTTATTCTGTAACTCCAAATTGGACAAATTATATATGAAAAATGATCAGAAAAATCCAATCTATCCATCTGTACTATTTTCATGCATGATCAAACAAGTTAAATTGATGTTTCAAGCAGAACAAGGAAAAGCACTTAAAGAGACCATGTTTGAGTTTGAAATTTGAATCTTTGATTCAAATTTGTTCAAACCCCTCTGGTTTTAGTTGCATTAGCCCAACACACTCATATTGCTATGTTTCATGCATGCATCATATTGTTGCACATTGTTTGGTGATGGTTGTGTATCAGTGTCCTTTGCGACAGGTTCTGCCTCCGAGGAGTACCGTGATTACCCTAACGAAGAACCGTATCAGTGCATCGAACCATCAGGCAAGCAACCAACCATTTGATCATATCGATACAATCCCATGTTCTCGCTCCTGCTCTCTTTTACTGCATTAAGACAACGCGATTCAAACTGCTGTGTGCTACGGTAGTTGAACCCATTTCCTCTGCATGACCTGTCATTGCCACAGTAACTAGATGAAACCCACTAGCATGTGTAGGAGTTGATTGAGCCATATGTATGTGTTGTTCCTACCTTGCTATGCCTGCTATGCTTAGAGTCGTGTCAGGTCTGGTTCATCTGGGTGATGGGCTAGAGTGAAATGATTATGTCAGTAATGGGAGTGGTGTGGTGAACACGATTTGGTAAAGGTATCGATGAGAGGCCATGTAGGAGTACATGGTGGGTTGTTTCATTGAAGCCGACCTTAAGCACTGAGATCTGTATATGTGATTTAAGATATAGCTACTACCATGCATTGGGCCCTGAAATATGACCCCGCTCGACTTCTTATTCACCCTAGCTCTCTGTCCAGGAGTTGCAAGTAGTTTCTGGTGTTTGTAGCCTACTGGAGGCCGTGGACAACGCTGACCGTAGGGGTGGGCTGTGATGCGGTAGGTACGTGGCACGGTGTACCGAATACCCGTTAGGTATCTCGGGAACCCTGTTCACATCGTTCGGGGCCGTATGGGAAACCTCGGCCGGACTCCCTGCGGATGGAACCTGAATAGGCGATAAACCTGGACTAGAGGCTTAAGTGTTTAGGTAGGTCGTGGTCTACACCCACGTCGGCTTTCGCTTGAAGTCTGCCGAGCACATGTCGTGTGCAGACGCTAAGTGGTGGAAACATGTATGAAGAAGTACACCCCTGCAGGGTTAACATGATCTATTCGAATAGCCGCGTCCGCGGTAAAGGACTGCTTGGTTGCCTATACAGTTCATAGACAAGTAAATGGAAACCACTAAAAGCCTCAAGATAAGTGTGAGTGCCGAGGATGGCTCTTCCGTAGGAAGACGGAGGTGGATCCTCGGTAGTGTATTGAAGTGGTGAGTAGTGGACTCGTGTGCGCAAAACCATTTCAAGCTGGAGTATCGTAGGATAGCCTAGCCAAGAGTCAGAGCTGGCTTGCTGCAATAACTCCACCAACCCTTCTTGATACTATGCATGTATGTAGGATCTGATGTAAGTCTTGCTGAGTACCTTTGTACTCATGTTGCTATAATCTACATTTTTACAGAAGACGCTGCAACCCCTTCTGATGGGTTCTATGTAGACGTTGACATCAACGAGTAGGCTAAAGACCCAGGTGGTGACCCTGAGCTTGTGAAGGACCACGTAGTATAGCTAGGCTTTCCAAGTCTCTTTTATTTTACTAGTTGTCTGTTCTCAGACAAGTTACTTCCGCTGCTGGTTTGTATGACTGTATGACTTGTATGTTGGGTCGTGAGACCCGTACCTTGGTGTATGTTATGTATGGCTCCCTGAGCCTTAAATAAAGTACTTGTGTCGTAGAGTCATGTTGTGATGTTTCGTTGTATTGCACATATCGAGCATATTGTGTGTATGATTGAAATGCTTGGTATGTGTGGGATCTGACTACCTAGTTGTTTATCTTTAGTAGCCTCTCTTACCGGGAAATGTCTCCTAGTGTTACCGCTGAGCCATGGTAGCTTGCTACTGCTCTGGAACACTTAGGCTGGCCGGCATGTGTCCTTCTTCGTTCCTGTGTCTGTCCCTTCGGGGAAATGTCACGCTTGAGTACCGGAGTCCTGTTAGCCCGCTACAGCCCGGTTTACCGGAGTCCTGCTAGCCCAGTGCTACAGCCCGGACCCACTTGCTGATGACCGACACGTTCGAGGCTGGGTCATGGATGCCTGTCCCTGTAAGTCTGTGCCACTTTGGGTTTACGACTAGTCATGTCAGCCCGGGCTCCTTATCATATGGATGCTAGCGACACTATCATATACGTGAGCCAAAAGGCGCAAACGGTCCCGGGAAAAGGTAAGACGACACCCGTGGGGATACCGTGCATGAGGCCGCAAAGTGATATGAGGTGTTACCGGCTAGATCGATGTGACATCGAGTCGGGGTCCTAACAGCGTTGGCATCAGAGCCGGACTGCCTGTAGGTTCTCCAAGCCAAACTGGTCGATGTTGAGTCTAGAAATTCTTTAGTTATATGTAGGGGAATTGTTTGTGGGTTGGAACGTAAGGCTCTTTTTACTCCTTTATCTTATGATTTTCTGATCTGAGTCAGTCCATTCTTCCACCGGGGGTTAAGGAATTAGGATCTGTTCTCTCTATCAGGATCACGAGTTACTAATCAGTAGTACCTTATAAGTTTGATGGTTATAAGCCTAGTTCAGTTCTACTACCACCTTATGTTGTTAGAATGGGTTCAGAACTTTGATATGATGATGTTGAGTATGTACGAAATCCTTTGTCAAATGTCTCAAATCCTTCTTGAGCATTTACAGCTGTTATGCTGCCGACATTTTGCTAGAAGTTCTAATGCCTTTGCATTATGATTGCGCTTTCAGATGGCCACTCGCGACCTCAATCAAGTGGTTCGCCTGACTCGATGCCTAGATGTACCCGGCCATACTGCTAAGTTGGTCAGGGTAATGACTGAGGCTGGATACCGCTGGTATCCCGAGTACACGGTCGAAGAGCAATTCCGGGACTTCAATCAAAGCTAGTATCTCTGCACTGTCAGGATATTTCCATCTTATCCTGGATCCACCGAGCCTCTTCACTGCTCCTATGGACTCGGGGTTACTATTGAGATGGCTGTGCAGGACGCCGCCTACTCTATGATGACCATTATGCGAGTCAGATCTGGTTTATTTCGGGACTCTGATTTCCGGTATATGCCAGGATCACTTCCGGGAGCACAAGGGTATCTCCAGGCTATCTATGCTGACCCCACTCAGGAGGATTCACGGACTCGCACCACTGCTGAGATGCTCGAGGATAAGGACCGTGAAAATCGGGCCTTGAGGTTAGGGCTCTTCAATACCCGTGCTGACCACTGGGCCACTTTGACTCGGTTCGCACCGGCGGTGCAAGCTGGATATTCGGATATGCGCGATCTCTATCCTGTGAGATCTGCTCTGCCGGACGTGATGGTTTGGCGTGATGTAGGAGGCATCACCCCACCTCGCGGTCCCCGCAGGCCACCGTTTGTTGGTCCAAGGCCTCATCCTCGCCCCTATGGTCCACAAGCTCCGCGAGACTGTCTGTTTCCGGATGATCATGTTGAGCTTCCAGGCTATGGAGGTGACTTCTACGAGGACTACTACGGATCGGTCTGAGTTAGTGGTAGTATCACTAGTTCGCACTAGCTGTGTCTTCTATCGTCCCGCGTGACTCGTGGGATATGACCTAGTTTGTACTCTTTCCGGAGGTGTAGAAAAATAATGTATAGGAGCTTGGAATGCCTCCGATGAGATGTAATCCTCTTTTCACCGTAATAGTACTTTGTTTGGTCTTGTACTAAACCCTGTATGGTGTGTATGACGATGGAATAAAAGAAGCAGTTTCTGTATCTACCATGTCATACGGATGATCATCTTGCATTCCGAGTTATTCCTTACATTTTGTATCCTATGTCGGAATTTTATCATCCTGACTAAATCATTGTCTTGTTTATCACGGTCCATAGGATAACACTCTTCATGAATTAGTATCTCTTGAATATCACGGTTTAATCCTCCCCAAAATCTATCCATAAAATCATCTTCACTTTTTTCTAAAGAGGAATGCAACAAGGTAGTTTGTAAATCATCATAATATTTTGTTACAGTTTCACTACCTTGTTTTAAGTGTTGCAACTTCTTAATCATGTCACGAGTATAATAAGCAGGGACGAAAGTATGTCGCATGGCAAGTTTCAAATCATCCCAAGTAGTAGGTATATAATCAGGGTGTAACCGACAATATTCACTCCACCAAACCAAAGCATAACCAGTGAGAGAACCAACCGCAACCTTAACCTTTTTATATTCATTGAAATTATGGGAAGCAAATATATTTTTTATGTCGAACTCCCATTCAATATATAAAGCAGGTTTAAAACGGCCATTAAATGGTGGTATAGATACATTAACCTGATCATGTGCATTTGGATGTTTGTGCACCTCTCGTGACGGTTGTGGTATTTGCAAAGGTGGTGGCACGTCTCCCGCGATCGACAAAGTCCATGAATTGACTCTGGATCCTGTCATGATTAGTAGAACAAGAAACAAAACCCAAAAATAATGTTCCTATAACTACTAGGATGTGGTGGTAAAACGCTCACAGTAAAGCAAATATCAATGTCTTACAAGTTCTTACCATGCAGCAGGCGGTGATCGGCAACCAGCGGTGTCAAGTAACTCCGAATATTGAGTAAAGCGATTGCCAGGGGAGCGTACGTATACACGATGTAGAAATATGTGGAGCTGGGTTGGCTATATATGGTAGCAAAAGATTAGCAATAATCAATTCAAAGATGCAATGTTGAATAAACGCTCAACGACGGTACTATGCTGGTCCTAGGCTAGACCGGACTAGAGACGCGAGCCTAGAACACTAATGAGGTCACGACGTAGCACAACTAGCATCAATGAAGGATACTAAGTAGCTCTTGACAGCAAGATATAAGTGAAGATCACAACGACAGTGAAGATAATGATGAAAAACAACTGCCAAGCAGGATATACAACAACTCTCTCTCCAACTTTCCTCTTGAAAAGTTTGAGACAATTTTCTGATAAATTCTTTCAAAGAATGCTACTAACTCAAGCTTTCCAATGCAAAAAGAATCACTCAATTCCGAGTTGATATGAGGAGTCAAAGAATTCTAAAACTGGCCTGAAAAATTGGAACAAGCTGTGTTCATGAACTTCAGAGGGCAAAAAGACCTATTTAGAAGCCGATTTTGAGGTGTCAAATATTGAACTAGTTTCTGCAACTATTTAGATGCGGCTCGTCGCTAGCTTCAATTTGGGTACTCACGGAGCCAAAACGGACTTCGTATGATGAAGATACACCTGTTTTACTGAACAGTGCGCAAAACAGATTCCAATCCGAATTCAGGTACGAGATTGATTCTAGATAGATCCAATTTTTTTTTCTTCTCTCTTTTTTTTCTCACGCTTTTTTTTCTTTTTCTTCTCTCTTTTTTTCTTTTTTTTTCCTTTTTTCTCTTTTTTTCTCTATCTTTTTTTTTCCAAGACAAACTAGATAAGATGCAGATTGGATCAGGCGAAGATGTGAATGACCTCAACTATGATTATGACAATGAACAGTGCGTAGCACGTGGTGGAAATTAATAGA
Source organism: Triticum aestivum (assembly GCF_018294505.1). NCBI lineage: Eukaryota > Viridiplantae > Streptophyta > Magnoliopsida > Poales > Poaceae > Triticum > Triticum aestivum. Next base: position 133,378 of record NW_025226199.1, on the reverse strand, counting down.
TGGGATGGTGGACAGCGGAACGGATAATGATGCAGCGGCGGCGTGACTAATGTGAACAGAACTCGAAACTCTAAAGGAACTAGACGCTAAGACCAGCAACTTACACGACGATGCAACCGATAATTCAACTATGCAAGCAATGAATAGAAAATTGCAAAGGCTCAGACTGGCTTGGATAAAGGATGAACAGATCTAACTTTTTTTGTGTGGCTTTTTCTTGGACAATAGGTAAGAAAATAAATCTAATCTAGGAAAAACTGGAAATTCTCACCGAGCAACCTGAAAACTGATACCACTTGATAGAGGCGGGGTGTCCCGATCTTTCGATGAGATGATAACTATCGATTTGGTGGAGACGACTTTGATGATCCGACTACAAACGTGCACGACGTTGCGCCTTAGCAATCGCTAAACCAATCTCCTGAGGTTACTGACGATGCTGGAAGCACGGTCAGCCTGACCACGAAGGTCTATTCCTGCAAGCAATCAAAGAACGAGCAAGAATATGATAAAGCAATCTGAATATTGCAAATATATATGAAGTATTGATAATGGTGGGGATCCGGAAGCAGTCTTGGTCTGGTCGTTGGACACAAACGAAGTACACGAAGTTGCAATGGCTAACTTTTAACTAAACATATCCCAAGGAAAAGCTACTAGATGGATCTACTTATATAGGAGAAAGGGGTGGCGGCCAAGGAGGTGGGAGGACGTCCCAAGGCAGCCTAAAACTAAATCTAGGTCGTACAAGGCCAATGGGCCCAAGTGGAGGTGATGTAACACCTTTGGACTTGTAGTTTGACTCGGATTCTGCTGCAGCATCAGATTGTTTCGTCCACAACTCAACGCTCCGGACGAATTTGAAGGTGATTCCAATTGGGTTGGAAAGTGCACGAAATCTAGTTTCCAACAAAAAAAGAATCACCAAATTCGGAGTCCGTATGAAAAACTTGTGTGCGTTTTGAGTCAGGTGTGTGTGTGCAGTCCGAATCTGAATCCAGAACGTGAGAGACTTGGACTCTATCTTCTCTTGGGCCAAAAGTGACGTGAGAGAACTTTTTGGACAGCAAATAAACATCTCTTTCTTCCTTATCTTCATATGTGGATTGTACAAATGTCCCATACACCTGCCATTAGACAAAACACAAAAGTGTGTGAAGTATTTTTGTTCTGGATAACATAAATAGATTATTGAATAGTTTGCACTAGAAATCACCTGACAAATATGCATATATGCAATATTTTTGGTCATATCCAAGGTAGTTATGTCCTCATCACTATTTGTACCAAACTAAGACGTGATTACTCAAACTCATCATGGAGTTTCCATTGATCCATATTTCCAACATCATACCTCCTTTATATCCAATAGTAATTTATCTATTCATCCTCGTGGGATATCCCTCATACCGAGATAAAACTTATACTTATGAAGTCCATATTTCACTTCGTGGAACATCATTATCCTTTCCAGGGTCAAGCGTCCTTACAGGGGAATATTGGCCATCTCTGCATGGCACTTCTTCAACTGGAAACGTGAAACACATCATGAACTCCTAACAGTCCTTTGGGTGACTCCAACTTGTTGGCCACTTCTCGCATACGCTCCAAAACTCGGTATGGTCCTACAAATCTCGGGGCTAACTATCCCTTAACTCCAAATCGTTTAACTCCTCGCAGAGGGGGCACACGAAGACATGCTCTATCTCCAATTTCATAGACTACCTCCTTGAGTTTTTGAGTCTACATAACTCTTCTGCCTGGACTGAGCTACCTTCAGTCTATCTCGAATAAACTTAACATTCTCTTCTGACTCCTTGATCACATTTGGTCCAAACAACCGACGGTCTCCAACTTCATCCCACACACTCTTGGGTATCACACATATCGAGACAAAACTCGTATTCATTTTGTCCGAAATCCACTCAATGGAGTATCCTTATCTTTTCCAAGAGTCAAGGGTTCTTACAGGGTACTACCACCCTTAAAATGCACAAATCTTCCATAGAACATATTTCTCATATCCTCAGAAATGGTCAAAATCCTTCTTCATAGAGTAACAACTCATAAAATCCATATCAGTACCAACGATGCTAACTTTATTCATTCTCAAATGATTACCATCTCTCGCTCCTCCATTACATGTCTCAACTCAACACCTCAATATAAAAGAAAATGTTCTCACTTCTACTACTCCATTTCTTTTGTTGCAAACTCAACTATCTAGCACAAGTTTCCTTCTCCTTGGGGCATTCTCTGGCAAAGTGCCCTGCTCCATTACAACTAAAACATATTACTTTTGACAAATATCGAGGTTTCCTTTTTGGGCAACTGTTGAGGTAGTGCCCTGACTCCTTGCACCTGTAATAGGTGATATGACTCAGGTCCCTCCTGGGCTCCAACCATTTTCTCTTCCTGGACTTTTCCATTCCAATCAAGGATTCTATTTCCTGTGGGTCATATTCTACTTCCTCTGTCGGGAATTCTACTAGATCCCCATTCAAACAATTTTGGGAGATGTGTCCTTCTTCTCCACATGAATAGCAAGACTTAGTGCAGGGTTTACTCGGGTCTTCTTTAGGTGTGTCCTCCATCTCTTCCATCATCACAACTTCTTCTAAAATTTCCATGAGGGCTCCTTTCATTACTTCTTTCTTCTGTTGGATGGTTCGTTGTACCATGGGGTAAATGTGACACTGAGCAGGATAGTGGGTAGTCCCTTCACACAAGAAACAAGTAATCTGCGTAGTTGGGCATTCTTCAACTGGGTGACTTCCTTCACAATTAGGGCATTCATCCTTGTGTTCTTTATGGGTGTGTCCTATTTCTCCACAAATCTTGCATGCACAAGGTTTCTTCATATCCTTTCCATAAGGCTTCAAATTCTGGGACACAAGCCGAGACTTTGGCAGCGTCAACTTAAATTCTTTCCAAGGGGTTACTCCTTGACATCCATTGATGGTTTGGTACATCCTCCACCAAGTAGCAGCACCTCTTTCAAAGCACTGAAGAGCATGCTAGGTCATATCCTTTCCGACTATAGGGTTATTCTTCATGTGATCCTCCATGTTCTGAATCCATTGGTCCGTCTCCAATTGACTTATCGGTCCAGGGAAACATGAGTTCATCTCCATTCGTCCTCTATTGGTTCCAAGGGTTTGGGGTGAGATAAGAGAGAGGGAGAGGGATACACACAATACAAACAATAGTTTTAAAAAGACAGATTTTTATTGTGGCTGTCGGAAAAACATCAAACAAATGACAACTCACAATTCGTCGCATCTAACGTAGGGATATAACTGGGGTTTGGTCTTCTAAAGGTCAATAAATCTTTAAAGTCATCCAGCTCTACGAGTGTTGTTCATGCCTCCAATGGCTTCTTTCGATCATGCTTGTCTTTCTCAAGTTCTTTTGCCAGATCAACTCTGTTGACGCGAAGTCTCTCGTGACGTCCTTTAATATTCCGAAGTTGCGTTCCAAACTTCTGGTTTCAACATCCTTCGCATGAACCATGGTCCTACTGTCCTTCAGTTCCCGACGAATCTCCGGTATCTCGAGGTTTTGCTCCTCCAGCTTGGCTACTTTCAGCTTTTGGTTCCTGAGTTCTTCACGAAATGCTTCCTTGTCTAATACGGCTTCATGAAGCTCCACCTTAAACTTCTTGATGTACTACTCCAGATCCTGGTGATACACCGGCTAAGGTTAAAACTTCATCTTACTAATAGGTGCTCCATCAGCCTTCTTCCATCAAATCCATTCTGAAGAAAGCATCCTTAACTCAGCACGGTGACAATAGCATCAGCGGGAGATGACATCACGGATAACCGTGTTTCTGCTCTTGTCATTCCCATGAGCTATCATTCCATAGTTAATATCTCCTGCCTTAGGGTTTTCTTTGACAAAACTTCGAGTTCTCATGCTCCTTGATAGAGGCAAAGGTGTCCCGTCTTTCGATGAGATGGTGGATTTCGCTTTGGTGGAAGTCAACTTTGACGATCCGACTACGAACGTGCGAGGACGTCGCGCCTTAGCAATCGCTAAACCAACTCCGAGAGGTTATTGACCACGCCAGAGCACGATCAACCTGACCACGAGGGTCTGTTTCCTGCGAGCAAACGAAGAACAAGCAAGAAACTGAGATTGCAATCTGGATATTGCGAATATAAGATGAAAGCTTTATTGATCAAGGTGGGGTTCTGTGACGCCTTTGTCTGGTCGTTGAACACAAACGAAGTACGCGAAGTTGCAGCTATGGCGAACTTTTAATCTAAACAAAACCCACAGTCTAAACGGTGCCCTAAGGGTTGTATATATGGAGGAAGAGAGGGGAATTTCGTGGCCCTTGGTGGAGGGGTCCGAAATCAACCCTATCTCTTGTTTCCCCACACATACGGACTCTAAAAATAGCCTATACTTATGTATTTCGAAATTACATGGGCCTGGCCCAATAAAAAGGTGACGCAGCACCTATAATAGCCTCGGGACGAAATTTATGAAGTGACATCTTGTATATTTCGTCCAAGGCTTCATGCACCCATTATGGTGGCTTCAAAGTCCTGAAATCATCACTTGTAACTCCGTTCTTGTTCCCCTTGCGCATGGCATCATCTCCATGCTTGTTCTTGCTCCAATGTTCATCCTTCTCCAAGCTAGGCCCTTCATTTGTAAGCAAAACAAATGTATCCAATTTAGGCAGCATCATATTCTCATGAACATTAGAATCATTACCAAGAAACGAAAGTACCTGATAATTTAATTGGCGTGCGCGAGCTCTAGTAATTGGTCCCGTATATGTAGCAGTAGGGGCTGTGGGTGTAACAATGGTATTGATGTCCTCATCAGAGTTAGAAACTGAACAACGATTTACATGTTTACAATATCCTGAGAAGAGATGAGTTGCTGCTACTGTTTGTGCTTTCACTAGTTTTGCATGTGTATGGTGGTCTGAACATTGTAGATTATATCCTATTCCAACTACTTGGGCTGCTTTGAAAACTGCTATGCGTACGCGTTGGGTTCCACCATATTATCAACGTGAATTGCTTCAAAAATTGCAGCGTTTAAGACAAGGGAAAAAATTCTGTAGAAGAATATTATCAGGAATTACAAACTGGCATGATTAGATGTGGTATTGTTGAGGAGAATGAAGCTATGCTTGCACGTTTTCTGGGTGGATTAAATAGAGAGATTCAGACCATTCTAGACTATAAGGAGTATACTAATATCACTCGTTTATTCCATCTTGCTTGTAAAGCTGAACGTGAAGTGCAGGATCGACAAGCATTGGGGCGAACTAACTTTTCTGCAGGACGACCTTCATCATGGACACCACGTGCATCTTCTACTTCAACTGCACCAGCACCTCCATCCGGTGCCACCTCCAGCCGTGATACAAGAAAACAGGCACAACCACCATTATCTGCCAAGAGCGCACCTGCGGGGCCTGCACAGCGTTCTTCTTCTTCCATGGCATCAACAGGGCACACAAGTGATATTATTTGTCGTCGTTGTAAGGGAGGAGGTCATTACGCGAGGGAATGCAAATCTCCGCGTGTGATGATTGCTACCGCGGATGGTGGATATGAGTCCGCTAGTGACTATGATGAGGAGACATTGGCTCTTATTACACGTGAAGAACATGGTGGAGATGATTCTGATCATGAGACGCAATACATGGCTCCTGAAGACGCTGACAGGTATGAATGTTTAGTTGCTCAACGTGTTTTGAGTGTGCAGGTCACACAAGCTGAGCAAAATCAGAGGCACAATTTGTTCCATACCAAGGGAGTTGTGAAGGAACGTTCTGTGCGCGTCATAATAGACGGAGGGAGCTGCAACAACTTGGCTAGCATGGAGATGGTGGAGAAGCTTTCTCTCACCACAAGACCACATCCACATCCTTACTACATCCAATGGTTCAACAACAGCGGCAAGGTTAAGGTAACACGTACTGTTCGTGTGCATTTTAGTATCTCTACATATGCTGATTATGTTGATTGTGATGTGGTACCTATGCAAGCATGTTCCTTATTACTTGGTAGACCATGGCAATTTGATAAAAACTCTATACACCATGGTAGAAACAATCACTATACTCTTGTTCATAAGGATAAAAATATTACTTTGCTTCCTATGACTCCTGATTCCATTTTGAAAGATGATATTCATAGAGCTAATAAAGCAAAACAGGAGAAGAATATGAGTGAAAATCAGATTGTGGCAAAAGAATTTGAGCAACAAATGAAGCCTAATAATAAACCATCTAGTGTTGCTTCTGAAATTAAATTGAAAAGTGCATGTTTATTTGCCACCAAATCTGATATTGATGAGCTAGATTTCAGCAAATCTGTTTGCTATGCTTTTGTGTGCAAAGAGGCATTATTTTCATTCGAGGACGTGGCTTCCTCTTTGCCTCCTGCTGTCACTAACATTTTGCAGGAGTTCGCTGACGTTTTTCCACAAGACGTGCCACCGGGATTACCGCCTATTCGAGGGATTGAGCATCAGATTGACTTAATTACCGGTGCTTCACTGCCAAACCGTGCACCATACCGTACCAATCCAGAGGAGACGAAGGAGATTATGCGTCAAGTACAAGAGCTTCTCGACAAAGGTTATATACGCGAATCCCTTAGTCCTTGTGCTGTTCCTATTATTCTAGTGCCGAAAAAAGAATTTAGTAAATGGCACACTTTATACCATGTCATAAAAGCGATGATGCTGTTAATGTTGCTGATTTGTTCTTTCGTGAAATTATTCGCTTGCATGGTGTGCCAAATACTATTGTTTCAGATCGTGATACTAAATTTCTTAGCCACTTTTGGAGATGTTTATGGGCTAAGTTGGGGACTAAACTGCTTTTTAGTACTACTTGTCACCCCCAAACTGATGGACAAACTGAAGTAGTCAATAGAACGTTGTCTACTATGCTTAGGGCTGTTTTGAAGAATAATAAGAAAATGTGGGAGGAATGCTTGCCTCATATTGAATTTGCTTATAATCGTTCATTGCATTCTACTACTAAGATGTGCCCTTTTGAAGTTGTGTATGGTTTCCTACCTCGTGCACCTATTGATTTGTTGCCTCTTCCATCTTCGGAGAAGGTTAATTTTGATTCTAAACAACGTGCTGAATTGATTTTAAAAATGCATGAGTTAACTAAGGAAAACATTGAGCGTATGAATGCTAAATATAAACTTGCTGGAGATAAGGGTAGAAAACATGTTGTGTTTGCACCTGGAGATCTTGTTTGGTTACATTTGCGTAAGGATAGATTTCCTGATTTGCGCAAATCAAAGCTAATGCCACGTGCTGATGGTCCCTTTAAGGTGTTAGAGAAAATAAATGATAATGCATATAAACTTGAGCTGCCTGCAGATTTTGGGGTTAGTCCCACTTTTAACATTGCAGATTTGAAGCCTTATATGGGTGAGGAAGATGAACTTCCGCCGAGGACGACTTCATTTCAAGAAGGGGAGGATTGATAGAGGCGGGGGTGTCCCGATCTTTCGATGAGATGATAACTATCGATTTGGTGGAGACGACTTTGACAATCCGACTACGAACGTGCACAACGTTGCGCCTTAGCAATCGCTAAACCAATCTCCTGAGGTTACTGACGATGCCGGAAGCACGGTCAGCCTGACCACGAAGGTCTATTCCTGCAAGCAATCGAAGAACGAGCAAGAATATGATAAAGCAATCTGAATATTGCAAATATATATGAGGTATTGATAATGGTGGGGATCCGTAAGCGGTCTTGGTCTGGTCGTTGGACACAAACGAAGTACACGAAGTTGCAATGGCTAACTTTTAACTAAACAAATCCCAAAGTCTAAACGATGCCCTAAGGGCTGTATATATGGAGGAAGAGGGGGGAATTTCGTGGCCCTTGGTGGAGGGGTCCGAAATCAACCCTATCTCTTGTTTCCCCACACATACGGACTCTAAAAATAGCCTATACTTATGTATTTCGAAATTACATGGGCCTGGCCCAATAATAAGGTGAGCAGCACCTAAAATAGCCTCGGGACGAAATTTATGAAGTGGCATCTTGTATATTTCGTCCAAGGCTTCATGCACCCATTATGGTGGCTTCAAAGTCCTGAAATCATCACTTGTAACTCCGTTCTTGTTCCCCTTGCGCATGCCATCATCTCCATGCTTGTTCTTGCTCCAATGTTCATCCTTCTCCAAGCTAGGCCCTTCATTTGTAAGCAAAACAAATGTATCCAATTTAGGCAGCATCATATTCTCATGAACATTAGAATCATTACCAAGAAACGAAAGTACCTGGTAATTTAGTTGGCGTGCACGAGCTCTAGTAATTGGTCCAGTATGTATAGCAGCAGGGGCTGTGGGTGTAACAATTGTATTGATGTCCTCATCATCCCCCCCTTCTTGAAATGAAGTCGTCCTCGACGGAAGTTCATCTTCCTCACCCAAATAAGGCTTCAAATCTGCAATGTTAAAAGTGGGACTAACCCCAAAATCTGCAGGCAGCTCAAGTTTATATGCATTATCATTTATTTTCTCTAACACCTTAAAGGGACCATCAGCACGTGGCATTAACTTTGATTTGCGCAAATCCGGAAATCTATCCTTACGCAAATGTAACCAAACAAGATCTCCAGGTGCAAACACAACATGTTTTCTACCCTTATCTCCAGCAAGTTTATATTTAGCATTCATACGCTCAATGTTTTCCTTAGTTAACTCATGCATTTTTAAAATCAATTCAGCACGTTGTTTAGCATCAAAATTAACCTTCTCCGAAGATGGAAGAGGCAACAAATCAATAGGTGCACGAGGTAGGAAACCATACACAACTTCAAAAGGGCACATCTTAGTAGTAGAATGCAATGAACGATTATAAGCAAATTCAATATGAGGCAAGGATTCCTCCCACATTTTCTTATTATTCTTCAAAACAGCCCTTAGCATAGTAGACAACGTTCTATTGACTACTTTAGTTTGTCCATCAGTTTGGGGGTGACAAGTAGTACTAAAAAGAAGTTTAGTCCCCAACTTAGCCCATAAACATCTCCAAAAGTGGCTAAGAAATTTAGTATCACGATCTGAAACAATAGTATTTGGCACACCATGCAAGCGAATAATTTCACGAAAGAACAAATCAGCAACACTAACAGCATCATCGCTTTTATGACATGGTATAAAGTGTGCCATTTTCGAGAATCTATCCACGACAACAAATATGCTATCCCTCCCCTTCTTTGTTCGAGGTAAACCTAAAACAAAGTCCATAGATATATCCTCCCAAGGAACACTAGGTACAGGTAACGGCATATATAAACCATGAGGATTGAGTCATGACTTAGCTTTTTGACATGTAGTGCAGCGAGCAATAAAACGCTCAACATCCCGTCTCATCTTTGGCCAAAAGAAATGTGTAGCAAGTACGTCCTCCGTCTTCTTCACGCCAAAGTGTCCCATTAATCCTCCTCCATGCGCCTCCTGCAACAACAAAAGACGAACGGAGCTAGCTGGAATGCATAGCTTGTTAGCACGAAACACAAATCCATCGTTAACGATGAACTTGTTCCACATTCTTCCTTCTTTACAATTCTGCATTACATCTTTAAAATTAGCATCATGCACATATTGATCTTTGATGGTCTCCAAACCAAATATTTTGAAGTCAAGTTGTGAAAGCATAGTATAGCGGCGAGACAATGCATCAGCAATAACATTTTCTTTTCCCTTCTTGTGTTTAATGACATAAGGAAAAGTCTCAATGAATTCAACCCATTTAGCATGTCTACGATTCAGTTTAGCTTGACTTTTAATATGTTTCAAAGATTCATGATCAGAATGTATAACAAATTCTTTGGGCCATAAATAATGTTGCCATGTTTCTAAAGTCCGAACAAGAGCATATAATTCTTTATCATAAGTAGAATAATTCAGACTAGGCCCACTCAATTTTTCAGAAAAGTATGCAACAGGTTTGCCATGTTGTAATAACACACCGCCTAATCCAATTCCACTAGCATCACATTCAAGCTCAAAAGTCTTATTAAAATCAGGAAGTTGGAGTAAAGGAGCATGTGTCAACTTATCTTTCAATACCGAGAAGGCTTCTTCCTGTGCGGTACCCCGAAGAAAAGGCACATCTTTCTTTGTAAGCTCATTGAGAGGTGCAGCAATGGTGCTGAAATCTCTCACAAACCGCCTATAGAATCGAGCGAGGCCAAGAAAACTCCTCACTTATGTGACCGTTTTGGGTTGCGGCCAACTCTCAATAGCTTCAATCTTGGCTTTATCAACTTCAATTCCCTGTGGAGTAACAACATGATGGAGGCAAAGGTGTCCCGTCTTTCGATGAGATGATGGATATCGCTTTGGTGGCAGTCGACTTTGACGATCCGACTACGAACGTGCGTGGACGTCGCGCCTTAGCAATCGCTAAACCAACTCCGAGAGGTTATTGACCACGCCGGAGCACGATCAACCTGACCACGAGGGTCTGTTTCCTGCGAGCAAACGAAGAACAAGCAAGAAACTGAGATTGCAATCTGGATATTGCGAATATAAGATGAAAGCTTTATTGATCAAGGTGGGGTTCTGTGACGTCTTTGTCTGGTCGTTGAACACAAACGAAGTACGCGAAGTTGCAGCTATGGCGAACTTTTAATCTAAACAAAACCCAAAGTCTAAACGATGCCCTAAGGGCTGTATATATGGAGGAAGAGGGGGGGAATTTCGTGGCCCTTGGTGGAGGGGTCCGAAATCAACCCTATCTCTTGTTTCCCCACACATACGGACTCTAAAAATAGCCTATACTTATGTATTTCGAAATTACATGGGCCTGGCCCAATAATAAGGTGACGCAGCACCTAAAATAGCCTCGGGACGAAATTTATGAAGTGGCATCTTGTATATTTCGTCCAAGGCTTCATGCACCCATTATGGTGGCTTCAAAGTCCTGAAATCATCACTTGTAACTCCGTTCTTGTTTCCCTTGCGCATGCCATCATCTCCATGCTTGTTCTTGCTCCAATGTTCATCCTTCTCCAAACTAGGCCCTTCATTTGTAAGCAAAACAAATGTATCCAATTTAGGCAGCATCATATTCTCATAAACATTAGAATCATTACCAAGAAACGAAAGTACCTGGTAATTTAGTTGGCATGCACGAGCTCTAGTAATTGGTCCAGTATGTATAGCAGCAGGGGTTGTTGGTGTAACAATTGTATTGATGTCTGTCTCAAAACTCTTCCTAGCTCGAACTGACAGGATGGGCACGAAATTTTTCGACCAAATTTTTTTTTTGACTGCCCGGACCCAAAAACTGGAAACGGGTCAAAAAAAACTTCCTATAATGGCACCTGTCTCAAAACACTCAGAAACACCTAAAAATAGGATAGCCAGAATTTTTTTCGAAAAATGCGTTTTCGAAAAATTTTGGGCCTAAATGGAGCGTGGCTACCCGACTCTTTTTTTTTCCGAAACCTACTCCGGCAAGGAAACACGAATCGGAATCTAGATGGATCCCGAAAACAAACCTAATAAGCAAAGAACTCGGATTGTTGGTGGATATATGGTGGTGGTATATGGCAGCGATGGTGGTAGCGGTGGTAGTATATGGATATGGATCGGTGGTGGTATATGGACACGGATTCGGTGCGGTGGTGGTAGATGGCAGGGGCGATGATGATGGTGCGGCGGCGGCGTGACAACTTATGACCAGAACTCGAAACTCTAAAAGACTAGACTCTAAGACCAGCAACTAGACACGACGATGCAACCGCAAATTCAACAAAGCAAAACCCTAAAAAGATTATGCAAGGCTCAGATTGGTTCGGATATGATGAACTAACCCTAATTTTTTTTTGTGGCTTTTTCGTGGACTATAGGTATGAAGAACAGACTCGATCTAAACTACTAAAAAACTGTAAAATCTAACCGAGCAACCTGGAAATCTGATACCACTTGATAGAGGCAAAGGTGTCCCGTCTTTCGATGAGATGATGGATATCGCTTTGGTGGCAGTCGACTTTGACGATCCGACTACGAACGTGCGTGGACGTCGCGCCTTAGCAATCGCTAAACCAACTCCGAGAGGTTATTGACCACGCCGGAGCACGATCAACCTGACCACGAGGGTCTGTTTCCTGCGAGCAAACGAAGAACAAGCAAGAAACTGGGATTGCAATCTGGATATTGCGAATATAAGATGAAAGCTTTATTGATCAAGGTGGGGTTCTGTGACGTCTTTGTCTGGTCGTTGAACACAAACGAAGTACGCGAAGTTGCAGCTATGGCGAACTTTTAATCTAAACAAAACCCAAAGTCTAAACGATGCCCTAAGGGCTGTATATATGGAGGAAGAGGGGGGGAATTTCGTGGCCCTTGGTGGAGGGGTCCGAAATCAACCCTATCTCTTGTTTCCCCACACATACGGACTCTAAAAATAGCCTATACTTTTGTATTTCGAAATTACATGGGCCTGGCCCAATAATAAGGTGACGCAGCACCTAAAATAGCCTCGGGACGAAATTTATGAAGTGGCATCTTGTATATTTCGTCCAAGGCTTCATGCACCCATTATGGTGGCTTCAAAGTCCTGAAATCATCACTTGTAACTCCGTTCTTGTTTCCCTTGCGCATGCCATCATCTCCATGCTTGTTCTTGCTCTAATGTTCATCCTTCTCCAAGCTAGGCCCTTCATTTGTAAGCAAAACAAATGTATCCAATTTAGGCAGCATCATATTCTCATAAACATTAGAATCATTACCAAGAAACGAAAGTACCTGGTAATTTAGTTGGCGTGCACGAGCTCTAGTAATTGGTCCAGTATGTATAGCAGCAGGGGTTGTTGGTGTAACAATTGTATTGATGTCTGTCTCAAAACTCTTCCTAGCTCAAACTGACAGGATGGGTACGAAATTTTCCGACCAAATTTTTTTTTTGACTGCCCGTACCCAAAAACTGGAAACGGGTCAAAAAAAACTTCCTATAATGGCACCTGTCTCAAAACACTCAGAAACACCTAAAAATAGGATAGCCAGAAATTTTTTCGAAAAATGCGTTTTCGAAAAATTTTGGGCCTAAATGGAGCGTGGCTACCCGACTTTTTTTTTCCGAAACCTACTCCGGCAAGGAAACACGAATCGGAATCTAGATGGATCCCGAAAACAAAGATAATAAGCAAAGAACTCGGATTGTTGGTGGATATATGGTGGTGGTATATGGCAGCGGTGGTGGTAGCGGTGGTAGTATATGGATATGGATCGGTGGTGGTATATGGACACGGATTGGTGGTGGTATATGGATACGGATTCGGTGCGGTGGTGGTAGATGGCAGGGGCGATGATGATGGTGCGGCGGCGGCGTGACAACTTATGACCAGAACTCGAAACTCTAAAAGACTAGACTCTAAGACCAGCAACTAGACACGACGATGCAACCGCAAATTAAACCCTAAAAAGATTATGCAAGGCTCAGATTGGTTCGGATATGATGAACTAACCCTAATTTTTTTTTGTGGCTTTTTCGTGGACTATAGGTATGAAGAAGAGACTCGATCTAAACTACTAAAAAACTGTAAAATCTCACCGAGCAACCTGGAAATATGATACCACTTGATAGAGGCAAAGGTGTCTCGTCTTTCGATGAGATGATGGATATCGCTTTGGTGGCAGTCGACTTTGACGATCCGACTACGAACGTGCGTGGACGTCGCGCCTTAGCAATCGCTAAACCAACTCCGAGAGGTTATTGACCACGCCGGAGCACGATCAACCTGACCACGATGGTCTGTTTCCTGCGAGCAAACGAAGAACAAGCAAGAAACTGAGATTGCAATCTGGATATTGCGAATATAAGATGAAAGCTTTATTGATCAAGGTGGGGTTCTGTGACGTCTTTGTCTGGTCGTTGAACACAAACGAAGTACGCGAAGTTGCAGCTATGGCGAACTTTTAATCTAAACAAAACCCAAAGTCTAAACGATGCCCTAAGGGCTGTATATATGGAGGAAGAGGGGGGGAATTTCGTGGCCCTTGGTGGAGGGGTCCGAAATCAACCCTATCTCTTGTTTCCCCACACATACGGACTCTAAAAATAGCCTATACTTATGTATTTCGAAATTACATGGGCCTGGCCCAATAATAAGGTGACGCAGCACCTAAAATAGCCTCGGGACGAAATTTATGAAGTGGCATCTTGTATATTTCGTCCAAGGCTTCATGCACCCATTATGGTGGCTTCAAAGTCCTGAAATCATCACTTGTAACTCCGTTCTTGTTTCCCTTGCGCATGCCATCATCTCCATGCTTGTTCTTGCTCCAATGTTCATCCTTCTCCAAGGTAGGCCCTTCATTTGTAAGCAAAACAAATGTATCCAATTTAGGCAGCATCATATTCTCATAAACATTAGAATCATTACCAAGAAACGAAAGTACCTGGTAATTTAGTTGGCGTGCACGAGCTCTAGTAATTGGTCCAGTATGTATAGCAGCAGGGGTTGTTGGTGTAACAATTGTATTGATGTCTGTCTCAAAACTCTTCCTAGCTCAAACTGACAGGATGGGCACGAAATTTTTCGACCAAATTTTTTTTTTTGACTGCCCGGACCCAAAAACTGGAAACGGGTCAAAAAAAAACTTCCTATAATGGCACCTGTCTCAAAACACTCAGAAACACCTAAAAATAGGATAGCCAGAAATTTTTTCGAAAAATGCGTTTTCGAAAAATTTTGGGCCTAAATGGAGCGTGGCTACCCGAATCTTTTTTTTTCCGAAACCTACTCCGGCAAGGAAACACGAATCGGAATCTAGATGGATCCCGAAAACAAACCTAATAAGCAAAGAACTCGGATTGTTGGTGGATATATGGTGGTGGTATATGGCAGCGGTGGTGGTAGCGGTGGTAGTATATGGATATGGATCGGTGGTGGTATATGGAGACGGATTCGGTGCGGTGGTGGTAGATGGCAGGGGCGATGATGATGGTGCGGCGGCGGCGTGACAACTTATGACCAGAACTCGAAACTCTAAAAGACTAGACTCTAAGACCAGCAACTAGACACGACGATGCAACCGCAAATTCAACAAAGCAAAACCCTAAAAAGATTATGCAAGGCTCAGATTGGTTCGGATATGATGAACTAACCCTAATTTTTTTTTGTGGCTTTTTCGTGGACTATAGGTATGAAGAACAGACTCGATCTAAACTACTAAAAAACTGTAAAATCTCACCGAGCAACCTGGAAATCTGATACCACTTGATAGAGGCAAAGGTGTCCCGTCTTTCGATGAGATGATGGATATCGCTTTGGTGGCAGTCGACTTTGACGATCCGACTACGAACATGCGTGGACGTCGCGCCTTAGCAATCGCTAAACCAACTCTGAGAGGTTATTGACCACGCCGGAGCACGATCAACCTGACCACGAGGGTCTGTTTCCTGCGAGCAAACGAAGAACAAGCAAGAAACTGAGATTGCAATCTGGATATTGCGAATATAAGATGAAAGCTTTATTGATCAAGGTGGGGTTCTGTGACGTCTTTGTCTGGTCGTTGAACACAAACGAAGTACGCGAAGTTGCAGCTATGGCGAACTTTTAATCTAAACAAAACCCAAAGTCTAAACGATGCCCTAAGGGCTGTATATATGGAGGAAGAGGGGGGGAATTTCGTGGCCCTTGGTGGAGGGGTCCGAAATCAACCCTATCTCTTGTTTCCCCACACATACGGACTCTAAAAATAGCCTATACTTATGTATTTCGAAATTACATGGGCCTGGCCCAATAATAAGGTGACGCAGCACCTAAAATAGCCTCGGGACGAAATTTATGAAGTGGCATCTTGTATATTTCGTCCAAGGCTTCATGCACCCATTATGGTGGATTCAAAGTCCTGAAATCATCACTTGTAACTCCGTTCTTGTTTCCCTTGCGCATGCCATCATCTCCATGCTTGTTCTTGCTCCAATGTTCATCCTTCTCCAAGCTAGGCCCTTCATTTGTAAGCAAAACAAATGTATCCAATTTAGGCAGCATCATATTCTCATAAACATTAGAATCATTACCAAGAAACGAAAGTACCTGGTAATTTAGTTGGCGTGCACGAGCTCTAGTAATTGGTCCAGTATGTATAGCAGCAGGGGTTGTTGGTGTAACAATTGTATTGATGTCTGTCTCAAAACTCTTCCTAGCTCAAACTGACAGGATGGGTACGAAATTTTTCGACCAAATTTTTTTTTTTGACTGCCCGGACCCAAAAACTGGAAACGGGTCAAAAAAAACTTCCTATAATGGCACCTGTCTCAAAACACTCAGAAACACCTAAAAATAGGATAGCCAGAAATTTTTTCGAAAAATGCGTTTTGGAAAAATTTTGGGCCTAAATGGAGCGTGGCTACCCGACTTTTTTTTTTCCGAAACCTACTCCGGCAAGGAAACACGAATCGGAATCTAGATGGATCCCGAAAACAAACCTAATAAGCAAAGAACTCGGATTGTTGGTGGATATATGGTGGTGGTATATGGCAGCGGTGGTGGTAGCGGTGGTAGTATATGGATATGGATCGGTGGTGGTATATGGACACGGATTGGTGGTGGTATATGGATACGGATTCAGTGCGGTGGTGGTAGATGGCAGGGGTGATGATGATGGTGCGGCGGCGGCGTGACAACTTATGACCAGAACTCGAAACTCTAAAAGACTAGACTCTAAGACTAGCAACTAGACACGACGATGCAACCGCAAATTAAACCCTAAAAAGATTATGCAAGGCTCAGATTGGTTCGGATATGATGAACTAACCCTAATTTTTTTGTGTGGCTTTTTCGTGGATTATAGGTATGAAGAACAGACTCGATCTAAACTACTAAAAAACTGTAAAATCTCACCGAGCAACCTGGAAATCTGATACCACTTGATAGAGGCAAAGGTGTCCCGTCTTTCGATGAGATGATGGATATCGCTTTGGTGGCAGTCGACTTTGACGATCCGACTACGAACGTGCGTGGACGTCGCGCCTTAGCAATCGCTAAACCAACTCCGAGAGGTTATTGACCACGCCGGAGCACGATCAACCTGACCACGAGGGTCTGTTTCCTGCGAGCAAACGAAGAACAAGCAAGAAACTGAGATTGCAATCTGGATATTGCGAATATAAGATGAAAGCTTTATTGATCAAGGTGGGGTTCTGTGACGTCTTTGTCTGGTCGTTGAACACAAACGAAGTACGCGAAGTTGCAGCTATGGCGAACTTTTAATCTAAACAAAACCCAAAGTCTAAACGATGCCCTAAGGGCTGTATATATGGAGGAAGAGGGGGGGAATTTCGTGGCCCTTGGTGGAGGGGTCCGAAATCAACCCTATCTCTTGTTTCCCCACACATACGGACTCTAAAAATAGCCTATACTTATGTATTTCGAAATTACATGGGCCTGGCCCAATAATAAGGTGACGCAGCACCTAAAATAGCCTCGGGACGAAATTTATGAAGTGGCATCTTGTATATTTCGTCCAAGGCTTCATGCACCCATTATGGTGGCTTCAAAGTCCTGAAATCATCACTTGTAACTCCGTTCTTGTTTCCCTTGCGCATGCCATCATCTCCATGCTTGTTCTTGCTCCAATGTTCATCCTTCTCCAAGCTAGGCCCTTCATTTGTAAGCAAAACAAATATATCCAATTTAGGCAGCATCATATTCTCATAAACATTAGAATCATTACCAAGAAACGAAAGTACCTGGTAATTTAGTTGGCGTGCACGAGCTCTAGTAATTGGTCCAGTATGTATAGCAGCAGGGGTTGTTGGTGTAACAATTGTATTGATGTCTGTCTCAAAACTCTTCCTAGCTCAAACTGACAGGATGGGCACGAAATTTTTCGACCAAATTTTTTTTTGACTGCCCGGACCCAAAAACTGGAAACGGGTCAAAAAAAACTTCCTATAATGGCACCTGTCTCAAAACACTCAGAAACACCTAAAAATAGGATAGCCAGAAAATTTTTCGAAAAATGCGTTTTCGAAAAATTTTGGGCCTAAATGGAGCGTGGCTACCCGATTTTTTTTTTCCGAAACCTACTCCGGCAAGGAAACACGAATCGGAATCTAGATGGATCCCGAAAACAAACCTAATAAGCAAAGAACTCGGATTGTTGGTGGATATATGGTGGTGGTATATGGCAGCGGTGGTGGTAGCGGTGGTAGTATATGGATATGGATCGGTGGTGGTATATGGACACGGATTGGTGGTGGTATATGGATACGGATTCGGTGCGGTGGTGGTAGATGGCAGGGGCGATGATGATGGTGCGGCGGCGGCGTGACAACTTATGACCAGAACTCCAAACTCTAAAAGACTAGACTCTAAGACCAGCAACTAGACACGACGATGCAACCGCAAATTCAACAAAGCAAAACCCTAAAAAGATTATGCAAGGCTCAGATTGGTTCGGATATGATGAACTAACCCTAATTTTTTTGTGGCTTTTTCGTGAACTATAGGTATGAAGAACAGACTCGATCTAAACTACTAAAAAACTGTAAAATCTCACCGAGCAACCTGGAAATCTGATACCACTTGATAGAGGCAAAGGTGTCCCGTCTTTCGATGAGATGATGGATATCGCTTTGGTGGCAGTCGACTTTGACGATCCGACTACGAACGTGCGTGGACGTCGCGCCTTAGCAATCGCTAAACCAACTCCGAGGGGTTATTGACCACGCCGGAGCACGATCAACCTGACCACGAGGGTCTGTTTCCTGCGAGCAAACGAAGAACAAGCAAGAAACTGAGATTGCAATCTGGATATTGCGAATATAAGATGAAAGCTTTATTGATCAAGGTGGGGTTCTGTGACGTCTTTGTCTGGTCGTTGAACACAAATGAAGTACGCGAAGTTGCAGCTATGGCGAACTTTTAATCTAAACAAAACCCAAAGTCTAAACGATGCCCTAAGGGCTGTATATATGGAGGAAGAGGGGGGGGGGGATTTCGTGGCCCTTGGTGGAGGGGTCCGAAATCAACCCTATCTCTTGTTTCCCCACACATACGGACTCTAAAAATAGCCTATACTTATGCATTTCGAAATTACATGGGCCTGGCCCAATAATAAGGTGACGCAGCACCTAAAATAGCCTCGGGACGAAATTTATGAAGTGGCATCTTGTATATTTCGTCCAAGGCTTCATGCACCCATTATGGTGGCTTCAAAGTCCTGAAATCATCACTTGTAACTCCGTTCTTGTTTCCCTTGCGCATGCCATCATCTCCATGCTTGTTCTTGCTCCAATGTTCATCCTTCTCCAAGCTAGGCCCTTCATTTGTAAGCAAAACAAATGTATCCAATTTAGGCAGCATCATATTCTCATAAACATTAGAATCATTACCAAGAAACGAAAGTACCTGGTAATTTAGTTGGCGTGCACGAGCTCTAGTAATTGGTCCAGTATGTATAGCAGCAGGGGTTGTTGGTGTAACAATTGTATTGATGTCCTCATCACAACATAGCCAAGAAAAGATACTCGGTCGGTGCAAAAGGTGCACTTCCCAAGGTTACCAAACAAACGTGCATCACGTAGAGCAATAAAAACAGCACGTAAATGTTCCAAATGTTCTTCCAAAGATCTGCTATAAATCAATATGTCATCAAAGTAAACTACCACAAATCGTCCAATGAAAGCACGTAAAACTTCGTTCATTAATCTCATGAAAGTACTAGGTGCATTAGTTAACCCAAAAGGCATGACTAACCACTCATATAATCCAAACTTAGTTTTGAATGCTGTTTTCCATTCATCTCCCAATTTCATACGAATTTGATGGTATCCACTAGGCAAATCAACTTTGGAGAATATTGTAGAGCCACTCAATTCATCAAGCATATCATCTAGCCTAGGAATAGGATGACGATAACGAATAGTAATATTATTAATGCCTCTACAATCAACACACATACGTGATGTACCATCCTTTTTCGGCACTAGAATAATAGGAACAGCACAAGGACTAAGGGATTCGCGTATATAACCTTTGTCGAGAAGCTCTTGTACTTGACGCATAATCTCCTTCGTCTCCTCTGGATTGGTACGGTATGGTGCACGGTTTGGCAGTGAAGCACCGGGAATTAAGTCAATCTGATGCTCAATCCCTCGAATAGGCGGTAATCCCGGTGGCACGTCTTGTGGAAAGACGTCAGCGAACTCCTGCAAAATGTTAGTGACAGCAGGAGGCAAAGAGGAAGGCACGTCCTCGAATGAAAATAATGCCTCTTTCCACACAAAAGCATAGCAAACAGATTTGCTGAAATCTAGCTCATCAATATCAGATTTGGTGGCAAATAAACATGCACTTTTCAATTTAATTTCAGAAGCAACACTAGATGGTTTATTATTAGGCTTCATTTGTTGCTCAAATTCTTTTGCCACAATCTGATTTTCACTCTTATTCGTCTCCTGTTTTGCTTTATTAGCTCTATTAATATCATCTTTCAAAATGGAATCAGGAGTCATAGGAAGCAAAGTAATATTTTTATCCTTATGAACAAGAGTATAGTGATTGTTTCTACCATGGTGTACAGAATTTTTATCAAATTGCCATGGTCTACCAAGTAATAAGGAACATGCTTGCATAGGTGATAGAGGCAAAGGTGTCTCGTCTTTCGATGAGATGGTGGATTTCGCTTTGGTGGAAGTCGACTTTGACGATCCGACTACGAACGTGCGAGGACGTCGCGCCTTAGCAATCGCTAAACCAACTCCGAGAGGTTATTGACCACGCCGGAGCACGATCAACCTGACCACGAAGGTCTGTTTCCTGCGAGCAAACGAAGAACAAGCAAGAAACTAAGATTGCAATCTGGATATTGCGAATATAAGATGAAAACTTTATTGATCAAGGTGGGGTTCTGTGACGCCTTTGTCTGGTCGTTGAACACAAACGAAGTACGCGAAGTTGCAGCTATGGCGAACTTTTAATCTAAACAAAACCCAAAGTCTAAACGATGCCCTAAGGGCTGTATATATGGAGGAAGAGGGGGGGAATTTCGTGGCCCTTGGTGGAGGGGTCCGAAATCAACCCTATCTCTTGTTTCCCCACACATACGGACTCTAAAAATAGCCTATACTTATGTATTTCGAAATTACATGGGCCTGGCTCAATAATAAGGTGACGCAGCACCTAAAATAGCCTCGGGACGAAATTTATGAAGTGGCATCTTGTATATTTCGTCCAAGGCTTCATGCACCCATTATGGTGGCTTCAAAGTCCTGAAATCATCACTTGTAACTCCGTTCTTGTTCCCCTTGCGCATGCCATCATCTCCATGCTTGTTCTTGCTCCAATGTTCATCCTTCTCCAAGCTAGGCCCTTCATTTGTAAGCAAAACAAATGTATCCAATTTAGGCAGCATCATATTCTCATGAACATTAGAATCATTACCAAGAAACGAAAGTACCTGGTAATTTAGTTGGCGTGCACGAGCTCTAGTAATTGGTCCAGTATGTATAGCAGCAGGGGCTGTGGGTGTAACAATTGTATTGATGCGGAGGTGTCCCGTCTTTCGATGAGATGATGGATATCGCTTTGGTGGAAGTCAACTTTAACGATCCGACTACGAACGTGCGAGGACGTCGCGCCTTAGCAATCGCTAAACCAACTCCGAGAGGTTATTGACCACGCCGGAGCACGATCAACCTGACCACGAGGGTCTGTTTCCTGCGAGCAAACGAAGAACAAGCAAGAAACTAAGATTGCAATCTGGATATTGCGAATATAAGATGAAAGCTTTATTGATCAAGGCGGGGTTCTGTGACGCCTTTGTCTGGTCGTTGAACACAAACGAAGTACGCGAAGTTGCAGCTATGGCGAACTTTTAATCTAAACAAAACCCAAAGTCTAAACGATGCCCTAAGGGCTGTATATATGGAGGAAGAGGGGGGAATTTCGTGGCCCTTGGTGGAGGGGTCCGAAATCAACCCTATCTCTTGTTTCCCCACACATACGGACTCTAAAAATAGCCTATACTTATGTATTTCGAAATTACATGGGCCTGGCCCAATAAAAAGGTGACGCAGCACCTAAAATAGCCTCGGGACGAAATTTATGAAGTGGCATCTTGTATATTTCGTCCAAGGCTTCATGCACCCATTATGGTGGCTTCAAAGTCCTGAAATCATCACTTGTAACTCCGTTCTTGTTTCCCTTGCGCATGCCATCATTTCCATGCTTGTTCTTGCTCCAATGTTCATCCTTCTCCAAGCTAGGCCCTTCATTTGTAAGCAAAACAAATGTATCCAATTTAGGCAGCATCATATTCTCATGAACATTAGAATCATTACCAAGAAACGAAAGTACCTGGTAATTTAGTTGGCGTGCACGAGCTCTAGTAATTGGTCCAGTATGTATAGCAGCAGGGGCTGTGGGTGTAACAATTGTATTGATGTCCTCATCATCCTCCCCTTCTTGAAATGAAGTCGTCCTCGACGGAAGTTCATCTTCCTCACCCAAATAAGGCTTCAAATCTGCAATGTTAAAAGTGGGACTAACCCCAAAATCTGGAGGCAGCTCAAGTTTATATGCATTATCATTTATTTTCTCTAACACCTTAAAGGGACCATCAGCACATGGCATTAGCTTTGATTTGCGCAAATCAGGAAATCTATCCTTACGCAAATGTAACCAAACAAGATCTCCAGGTGCAAACACAACATGTTTTCTACCCTTATCTCCAGCAAGTTTATATTTAGCATTCATACGCTCAATGTTTTCCTTAGTTAACTCATGCATTTTTAAAATCAATTCAGCATGTTGTTTAGCATCAAAATTAACCTTCTCCGAAGATGGAAGAGGCAACAAATCAATAGGTGCACGAGGTAGGAAACCATACACAACTTCAAAAGGGCACATCTTAGTAGTAGAATGCAATGAACGATTATAAGCAAATTCAATATGAGGCAAGCATTCCTCCCACATTTTCTTATTATTCTTCAAAACAGCCCTAAGCATAGTAGACAACGTTTTATTGACTACTTCAGTTTGTCCATCAGTTTGGGGGTGACAAGTAGTACTAAAAAGCAGTTTAGTCCCCAACTTAGCCCATAAACATCTCCAAAAGTGGCTAAGAAATTTAGTATCACGATCTAAAACAATAGTATTTGGCACACCATGCAAGCGAATAATTTCACGAAAGAACAAATCAGCAACATTAACATCATCATCGCTTTTATGACATGGTATAAAGTGTGCCATTTTCGAGAATCTATCCACGACAACAAATATGCTATCCCTCCCCTTCTTTGTTCGAGGTAAACCTAAAACAAAGTCCATAGATATATCCTCCCAAGGAACACTAGGTACAGGCAAAGGCATATATAAACCATGAGGATTGAGTCGTGACTTAGCTTTTTGACATGTAGTGCAGCGAGTAATAAAACGCTCAACATCCCGTCTCATCTTTGGCCAAAAGAAATGTGTAGCAAGTACGTCCTCCGTCTTCTTCACGCCAAAGTGTCCCATTAATCCTCCTCCATGCGCCTCCTGCAACAACAAAAGACGAACGGAGCTAGCTGGAATGCATAGCTTGTTAGCACGAAACACAAATCCATCGTTAACAACAAACTTGTTCCACATTCTTCCTTCTTTACAATTCTGCATTACATCTTTAAAATCAGCATCATGCACATATTGATCTTTGATGGTCTCCAAACCAAATATTTTGAAGTCAAGTTGTGAAAGCATAGTATAGCGACGAGACAATGCATCAGCAATAACATTTTCTTTTCCCTTCTTGTGTTTAATGACATAAGGGAAAGTCTCAATGAATTCAACCCATTTAGCATGTCTACGATTCAGTTTAGCTTGACTTTTAATATGTTTCAAAGATTCATGATCAGAATGTATAACAAATTCTTTGGGCCATAAATAATGTTGCCATGTTTCTAAAGTCCGAACAAGAGCATATAATTCTTTATCATAAGTAGAATAATTCATACTAGGCCCACTCAATTTTTCAGAAAAGTATGCAACAGGTTTGCCATCTTGTAATAACACACCTCCTAATCCAATTCCACTAGCATCACATTCAAGCTCCAAAGTCTTATTAAAATCAGGAAGTTGGAGTAAAGGAGCATGTGTCAACTTATCTTTCAATACCGTGAAGGCTTCTTCCTGTGCGGTACCCCAAAGAAAAGGCACATCTTTCTTTGTAAGCTCATTGAGAGGTGCAACAATGGTGCTGAAATCTCTCACAAAACGCCTATAGAATCCAGCGAGGCCAAGAAAACTCCTCACTTGTGTGACCGTTTTGGGTTGCGACCAACTCTCAATAGCTTCAATCTTGGCTTTATCAACTTCAATTCCCTGTGGAGTAACAACATAGCCAAGAAAAGATACTCGGTCGGTGCAAAAGGTGCACTTCCCAAGGTTACCAAACAAACGTGCATCACGTAGAGCAATAAAAACAGCACGTAAATGTTCCAAATGTTCTTCCAAAGATCTGCTATAAATCAATATGTCATCAAAGTAAACTACCACAAATCGTCCAATGAAAGCACGTAAAACTTCGTTCATTAATCTCATGAAAGTACTAGGTGCATTAGTTAACCCAAAAGGCATGACTAACCACTCATATAATCCAAACTTAGTTTTGAATGCTGTTTTCCATTCATCTCCCAATTTCATACGAATTTGATGGTATCCACTAGGCAAATCAACTTTGGAGAATATTGTAGAGCCACTCAATTCATCAAGCATATCATCTAGCCTAGGAATAGGATGACGATAACGAATAGTAATATTATTAATGCCTCTACAATCAACACACATACGTGATGTACCATCCTTTTTCGGCACTAGAATAATAGGAACAGCACAAGGACTAAGGGATTCGCGTATATAACCTTTGTCGAGAAGCTCTTGTACTTGACGCATAATCTCCTTCGTCTCCTCTGGATTGGTACGGTATGGTGCACGGTTTGGCAGTGAAGCACCGGGAATTAAGTCAATCTGATGCTCAATCCCTCGAATAGGCGGTAATCCCGGTGGCACGTCTTGTGGAAAGACGTCAGCGAACTCCTGCAAAATGTTAGTGACAGCAGGAGGCAAAGACGAAGGCACGTCCTCGAATGAAAATAATGCCTCTTTGCACACAAGAGCATAGCAAACAGATTTGCAGAAATCTAGCTCATCAATATCAGATTTGGTGGCAAATAAACATGCACTTTTCAATTTAATTTCAGAAGCAACACTAGATGGTTTATTATTAGGCTTCATTTGTTGCTCAAATTCTTTTGCCACAATCTGATTTTCACTCTTATTGGTCTCCTGTTTTGCTTTATTAGCTCTATTAATATCATCTTTCAAAATGGAATCAGAAGTCATAGGAAGCAAAGTAATATTTTTATCCTTATGAACAAGAGTATAGTGATTGTTTCTACCATGGTGTACAGAATTTTTATCAAATTGCCATGGTCTACCAAGTAATAAGGAACATGCTTGCATAGGTACCACATCACAATCCACATATCAGCATATGTAGAGATACTAAAATGCTCACGAACAGTACGTGTTACCTTAACCTTGCCGCTGTTGTTGAACCATTGGATGTAGTAAGGATGTGGATGTGGTCTTGGGGTGAGAGAAAGCTTCTCCACCATCTCCATGCTAGCCAAGTTGTTGCAGCTCCCTCCATCTATGATGACGCGCACAGAACGTTCCTTCACAACTCCCTTGGTATGGAACAAATTGTGCCTCTGATTTTGCTCAGTTTGTGTGATCTGCACACTCAAAACACGTTGAGCAACTAAACATTCATACCTGTCAGCGTCTTCAGGAGCCATGTATTGCGTCTCATGATCAGAATCATCTCCACCATGTTCTTCACGTGTAATAAGAGCCAAAGTCTCCTCATCATAGTCACTAGCAGACTCATATCCACCATCCGCGGTAGCAATCATCACACGCGGAGATTTGTATTCTCTCGCATAATGACCTCCTCCCTTACAACGACGACAAATAATATCAGTTGTGTGCCCTGTTGATGCCATGGAAGAAGAAGAACGCTGTGCAGGCCCCGTAGGTGCGCTCTTGGCAGATAATGGTGGTTGTGCCTGTTTTCTTGTATCACGGCTGGAGGTGGCACCGGATGGAGGTGCTGGTGCAGTTGAAGTAGAAGATGCACGTGGTGTCCATGATGAAGGTCGGCCTGCAGAAAAGTTAGTTCGCCCCAATGCTTGTCGATCCTGCACTTCACGTTCAGCTTTACAAGCAAGATGGAATAAACGAGTGATATTAGTATACTCCTTATAGTCTAGAATGGTCTGAATCTCTCTATTTAATCCACCCAGAAAACGTGCAAGCATAGCTTCATTCTCCTCAACAATACCACATCTAATCATGCCAGTTTGTAATTCCTGATAATATTCTTCTACAGAATTTTTCCCTTGTCTTAAACGCTGTAATTTTTGAAGCAATTCACGTTGATAATATGGTGGAACCCAACGAGTATGCATAGCTGTTTTCAAAGCAGCCCAAGTAGTTGGAATAGGATATAATCTACAATGTTCAGACCACCATACACATGCAAAACTAGTGAAAGCACAAACAGCAGCAGCAACTCGTCTCTCCTCAGGATATTGTAAACATGTAAATTGTTGTTCAGTTTCTAACTCCCAAGTAAGATATATATCAGGAACATATCTACCCTCAAATGGTGGAATATTCAATTTCAGTTTAGGAATATGGACATCATCTCGTACCTGAGGTGGTGGTGCAGGCCTACCATTACGAATATATACCTGAGGTCGACCTGCTGGTGGTGGTATAGGTGGCTGCACGTAGTGCTGATTTTGATCAACCTCATCCTCATAATCTCTCACATAATCATCCTCCTCCGCATCAGCAGCAGGAGCCACAGAAGTATTGATAGAGGCAAAGGTGTCCCGTCTTTCGATGAGATGATGGATATCGCTTTGGTGGAAGTCGACTTTGACGATCCGACTACGAACGTGCGAGGACGTCGCGCCTTAGCAATCGCTAAACCAACTCCGAGAGGTTATTGACCACGCCGGAGCACAATTAACCTGACCACGAGGGTCTGTTTCCTGCGAGCAAACGAAGAACAAGCAAGAAACTGAGATTGCAATCTGGATATTGCGAATATAAGATGAAAGCTTTATTGATCAAGGCGGG
The DNA here is from genome assembly GCF_018294505.1 of Triticum aestivum. NCBI lineage: Eukaryota > Viridiplantae > Streptophyta > Magnoliopsida > Poales > Poaceae > Triticum > Triticum aestivum. The sequence continues at coordinate 106,208 of NW_025226199.1, read as the reverse complement.
GTTCTGTGACGCCTTTGTCTGGTCGTTGAACACAAACGAAGTACGCGAAGTTGCAGCTATGGCGAACTTTTAATCTAAACAAAACCCAAAGTCTAAACGATGCCCTAAGGGCTGTATATATGGAGGAAGAGGGGGGAATTTCGTGGCCCTTGGTGGAGGGGTCCGAAATCAACCCTATCTCTTGTTTCCCCACACATACGGACTCTAAAAATAGCCTATACTTATGTATTTCGAAATTACATGGGCCTGGCCCAATAAAAAGGTGACGCAGCACCTAAAATAGCCTCGGGACGAAATTTATGAAGTGGCATCTTGTATATTTCGTCCAAGGCTTCATGCACCCATTATGGTGGCTTCAAAGTCCTGAAATCATCACTTGTAACTCCGTTCTTGTTTCCCTTGCGCATGCCATCATCTCCATGCTTGTTCTTGCTCCAATGTTCATCCTTCTCCAAGCTAGGCCCTTCATTTGTAAGCAAAACAAATGTATCCAATTTAGGCAGCATCATATTCTCATGAACATTAGAATCATTACCAAGAAACGAAAGTACCTGGTAATTTAGTTGGCGTGCACGAGCTCTAGTAATTGGTCCAGTATGTATAGCAGCAGGGGTTGTGGGTGTAACAATTGTATTGATGTCCTCATCAGGTACAAGATGTGCTGAACAATTTTGAAGAGGCCATGGAGAAGATCACTGGCCTTGAGAAGACGTTCCAAACAAAGCTCGATAACAGATTTAATGAACTGCTTGCGCGTCTTCCACCACCGGCTGCACCTGTCGCACCTCTGCAACAACAACAACTACGCCCCCTTCCGAATCAGTATGGACGAGCACATCGTGTTCCTATTGAGCTAGGACAAAATTCTGGTGCCGCTGCTACTGCTGTTGGTGTTTCTTTGGCTCCTGCTACTGCTCCTGCTGGTACCCAGGAGGATGATGAGTATGCAGGCGATTATGAGGATGAGGTTGATCAAAATCAGATCTACGAGCAGCCACCAGCACCACCACCAGCAGGTCGACCTCAGGTATATATTCGTAATGGTAGGCCTGCACCACCACCTCAGGTACGCGATGATGTCCATATTCCTAAACTAAAATTGAATATTCCACCATTTGAGGGTAGATATGTTCCTGATATATATCTTACTTGGGAGTTAGAAACTGAACAACGATTTACATGTTTACAATATCCTGAGGAGAGACGAGTTGCTGCTGCTGTTTGTGCTTTCACTAGTTTTGCATGTGTATGGTGGTCTGAACATTGTAGATTATATCCTATTCCAACTACTTGGGCTGCTTTGAAAACTGCTATGCGTACGCGTTGGGTTCCACCATATTATCAACGTGAATTGCTTCAAAAATTGCAGCGTTTAAGACAAGGAAAAAATTCTGTAGAAGAATATTATCAGGAATTACAAACTGGCATGATTAGATGTGGTATTGTTGAGGAGAATGAAGCTATGCTTGCACGTTTTCTGGGTGGATTAAATAGAGAGATTCAGACCATTCTAGACTATAAGGAGTATACTAATATCACTCGTTTATTCCATTTTGCTTGTAAAGCTGAACGTGAAGTGCAGGATCGACAAGCATTAGGGCGAACTAACTTTTCTGCAGGCCGACCTTCATCATGGACACCACGTGCATCTTCTACTTCAACTGCACCAGCACCTCCATCAGGTGCCACCTCCAGCCGTGATACAAGAAAACAGGCACAACCACCATTATCTGCCAAGAGCGCACCTGCGGGGCCTACACAGCGTTCTTCTTCTTCCATAGCATCAACAGGGCACACAAGTGATATTATTTGTCGTCGTTGTAAGGGAGGAGGTCATGATGCGAGAGAATGCAAATCTCCGCGTGTGATGATTGCTACCGCGGATGGTGGATATGAGTCCGCTAGTGACTATGATGAGGAGACTTTGGCTCTTATTACACGTGAAGAACATGGTGGAGATGATTCTGATAATGAGACGCAATACATGGCTCCTGAAGACGCTGACAGGTATGAATGTTTAGTTGCTCAACGTGTTTTGAGTGTGCAGATCACACAAGCTGAGCAAAATCAGAGGCACAATTTGTTCCATACCAAGGGAGTTGTGAAGGAACGTTCTGTGCGCGTCATCATAGACGGAGGGAGCTGCAACAACTTGGCTAGCATGGAGATGGTCGAGAAGCTTTCTCTCACCACAAGACCACATCCACATCCTTACTACATCCAATGGTTCAACAACAGCGGCAAGGTTAAGGTAACACGTACTGTTCGTGTGCATTTTAGTATATCTACATATGCTGATTATGTTGATTGTGATGTGGTACCTATGCAAGCATGTTCCTTATTACTTGGTAGACCATGGCAATTTGATAAAAATTCTGTACACCATGGTAGAAACAATCACTATACTCTTGTTCATAAGGACAAAAATATTACTTTGCTTCCTATGACTCCTGATTCCATTATGAAAGATGATATTAATAGAGCTAATAAAGCAAAACAGGAGACGAATAAGAGTGAAAATCAGATTGTGGCAAAAGAATTTGAGCAACAAATGAAGCCTAATAATAAACCATCTAGTGTTGCTTCTGAAATTAAATTGAAAAGTGCATGTTTATTTGCCACCAAATCTGATATTGATGAGCTAGATTTCAGCAAATCTGTTTGCTATGCTTTTGTGTGCAAAGAGGCATTATTTTCATTCGAGGACGTGCCTTCCTCTTTGCCTCCTGCTGTCACTAACATTTTGCAGGAGTTCGCTGACGTCTTTCCACAAGACGTGCCACCGGGATTACCGCCTATTCGAGGGATTGAGCATCAGATTGACTTAATTCCCGGTGCTTCACTGCCAAACCGTGCACCATACCGTACCAATCCAGAGGAGACGAAGGAGATTATGCGCCAAGTACAAGAGCTTCTCGACAAACGTTATATACGCGAATCCCTTAGTCCTTGTGCTGTTCCTATTATTCTAGTGCCGAAAAAGGATGGTACATCACGTATGTGTGTTGATTGTAGAGGCATTAATAATATTACTATTCGTTATCGTCATCCTATTCCTAGGCTAGATGATATGCTTGATGAATTGAGTGGCTCTACAATATTCTCCAAAGTTGATTTGCGTAGTGGCTACCATCAAATTCGTATGAAATTGGGAGATGAATGGAAAACAGCATTTAAAACTAAGTTTGGATTATATGAGTGGTTAGTCATGCCTTTTGGGTTAACTAATGCACCTAGTACTTTCATGAGATTAATGAACGAAGTTTTACGTGCTTTCATTGGACGATTTGTGGTAGTTTACTTTGATGACATACTGATTTATAGCAGATCTTTGGAAGAACATTTGGAACATTTACGTGCTGTTTGTATTGCTCTACGTGATGCACGTTTGTTTGGTAACCTTGGGAAGTGCACCTTTTGCACCGACCGAGTATCTTTTCTTGGCTATGTTGTTACTCCACAGGGAATTGAAGTTGACAAAGCCAAGATTGAAGCTATTGAGAGTTGGCCGCAGCCCAAAACGGTCACACAAGTGAGGAGTTTTCTTGGCCTCGCTGGATTCTATAGGCGTTTTGTGAGAGATTTCAGCACCATTGCTGCACCTCTCAACGAGCTTACAAAGAAGGATGTGCCTTTTGTTTGGGGTACCGCACAGGAAGAAGCCTTCACGGTATTGAAAGATAAGTTGACACATGCTCCTTTACTCCAACTTCCTGATTTTAATAAGACTTTTGAGCTTGAATGTGATGCTAGTGGAATTGGATTAGGAGGTGTGTTATTACAAGATGGCAAACCTGTTGCATACTTTTCTGAAAAATTGAGTGGGCCTAGTCTGAATTATTCTACTTATGATGAAGAATTATATGCTCTTGTTCGGACTTTAGAAACATGGCAACATTATTTATGGCCCAAAGAGTTTGTTATACATTCTGATCATGAATCTTTGAAACATATTAAAAGTCAAGCTAAACTGAATCGTAGACATGCTAAATGGGTTGAATTCATTGAGACTTTCCCTTATGTCATTAAACACAAGAAGGGAAAAGAAAATGTTATTGCTGATGCATTGTCTCGTCGCTATACTATGCTTTCACAACTTGACTTCAAAATATTTGGTTTGGAGACCATCAAAGATCAATATGTGCATGATGCTGATTTTAAAGATGTAATGCAGAATTGTAAAGAAGGAAGAATGTGGAACAAGTTTGTCGTTAACGATGGATTTGTGTTTCGTGCTAACAAGCTATGCATTCCAGCTAGCTCCGTTCGTCTTTTGTTGTTGCAGGAGGCGCATGGAGGAGGATTAATGGGACACTTTGGCGTGAAGAAGACGGAGGACGTACTTGCTACACATTTCTTTTGGCCAAAGATGAGACGGGATGTTGAGCGTTTTATTGCTCGATTCACTACATGTCAAAAAGCTAAGTCACGACTCAATCCTCATGGTTTATATATGCCTTTGCCTGTACCTAGTGTTCCTTGGGAGGATATATCTATGGACTTTGTTTTAGGTTTACCTCGAACAAAGAAGGGGAGGGATAGCATATTTGTTGTCGTGGATAGATTCTCGAAAATGGCACACTTTATACCATGTCATAAAAGCGATGATGCTGTTAATGTTGCTGATTTGTTCTTTCGTGAAATTATTCGCTTGCATGGTGTGCCAAATACTATTGTTTCAGATCGTGATACTAAATTTCTTAGCCACTTTTGGAGATGTTTATGGGCTAAGTTGGGGACTAAACTGCTTTTTAGTACTACTTGTCACCCCCAAACTTATGGACAAACTGAAGTAGTCAATAGAACGTTGTCTACTATGCTTAGGGCTGTTTTGAAGAATAATAAGAAAATGTGGGAGGAATGCTTGCCTCATATTGAATTTGCTTATAATCGTTCATTGCATTCTACTACTAAGATGTGCCCTTTTGAAGTTGTGTATGGTTTCCTACCTCGTGCACCTATTGATTTGTTGCCTCTTCCATCTTCGGAGAAGGTTAATTTTGATACTAAACAACGTGCTGAATTGATTTTAAAAATGCATGAGTTAACTAGGGAAAACATTGAGCGTATGAACGCTAAATATAATCTTGCTGGAGATAAGGGTAGAAAACATGTTGTGTTTGCACCTGGAGATCTTGTTTGGTTACATTTGCGTAAGGATAGATTTCCTGATTTGCGCAAATCAAAGCTAATGCCACGTGTTGATGGTCCCTTTAAGGTGTTAGAGAAAATAAATGATAATGCATATAAACTTGAGCTGCCTGCAGATTTTGGGGTTAGTCCCACTTTTAACATTGCAGATTTGAAGCCTTATTTGGGTGAGGAAGATGAACTTCCGTCGAGGACGACTTCATTTCAAGAAGGGGAGGATGATGAGGACATCAATACAATTGTTACACCCACAGCCCCTGCTGCTATACATACTAGACCAATTACTAGAGCTCGTGCACGCCAACTAAATTACCAGGTACTTTCGTTTCTTGGTAATGATTCTAATGTTCATGAGAATATGATGCTGCCTAAATTGGATACATTTGTTTTGCTTACAAATGAAGGGCCTAGCTTGGAGAAGGATGAACATTGGAGCAAGAACAAGCATGGAGATGATGGCATGCGCAAGGGAAACAAGAACAGAGTTACAAGTGATGATTTCAGGACTTTGAAGCCACCATAATGGGTGCATGAAGCCTTGGACGAAATATACAAGACGCCACTTCATAAATTTCGTCCCGAGGCTATTTTAGGTGCTGCGTCACCTTATTATTGGGCCAGGCCCATGTAATTTCGAAATACATAAGTATAGGCTATTTTTAGAGTCCGTATGTGTGGGGAAACAAGAGATAGGGTTGATTTCGGACCCCTCCACCAAGGGCCACGAAATTCCCCCCCCTCTTCCTCCATATATACAGCCCTTAGGGCATCGTTTAGACTTTGGGGTTTTGTTTAGATTAAAAGTTCGCCATAGCTGCAACTTCGCGTACTTCGTTTGTGTTCAACGACCAGACAAAGGCGTCACAGAACCCCACCTTGATCAATAAAGCTTTCATCTTATATTCGCAATATCCAGATTGCAATCTTAGTTTCTTGCTTGTTCTTCGTTTGCTCGCAGGAAACAGACCCTCGTGGTCAGGTTGATCGTGCTCCGGCGTGGTCAATAACCTCTCGGAGTTGGTTTAGCGATTGCTAAGGCGCGACGTCCTCGCACGTTCGTAGTCGGATCGTCAAAGTCGACTTCCACCAAAGCGATATCCATCATCTCATCGAAAGATCGGGACCCTCGCCTCTATCATCCGTCTTCTTCACGCCAAAGTGTCCCATTAATCCTCCTCCATGCGCCTCCTGCAACAACAAAAGACGAACGGAGCTAGCTGGAATGCATAGCTTGTTAGCACGAAACACAAATCCATCGTTAACGACAAACTTGTTCCACATTCTTCCTTCTTTACAATTCTGCATTACATCTTTAAAATCAGCATCATGCACATATTGATCTTTGATGGTCTCCAAACCAAATATTTTGAAGTCAAGTTGTGAAAGCATAGTATAGCGACGAGACAATGCATCAGCAATAACATTTTCTTTTCCCTTCTTGTGTTTAATGACATAAGGGAAAGTCTCAATGAATTCAACCCATTTAGCATGTCTACGATTCAGTTTAGCTTGACTTTTAATATGTTTCAAAGATTCATGATCAGAATGTATAACAAACTCTTTGGGCCATAAATAATGTTGCCATGTTTCTAAAGTCCGAACAAGAGCATATAATTCTTCATCATAAGTAGAATAATTCAGACTAGGCCCACTCAATTTTTCAGAAAAGTATGCAACAGGTTTGCCATCTTGTAATAACACACCTCCTAATCCAATTCCACTAGCATCACATTCAAGCTCAAAAGTCTTATTAAAATCAGGAAGTTGGAGTAAAGGAGCATGTGTCAACTTATCTTTCAATACCGTGAAGGCTTCTTCCTGTGCGGTACCCCAAACAAAAGGCACATCCTTCTTTGTAAGCTCGTTGAGAGGTGCAGCAATGGTGCTGAAATCTCTCACAAAACGCCTATAGAATCCAGCGAGGCCAAGAAAACTCCTCACTTGTGTGACCGTTTTGGGCTGCGGCCAACTCTCAATAGCTTCAATCTTGGCTTTGTCAACTTCAATTCCCTGTGGAGTAACAACATAGCCAAGAAAAGATACTCGGTCGGTGCAAAAGGTGCACTTCCCAAGGTTACCAAACAAACGTGCATCACGTAGAGCAATACAAACAGCACGTAAATGTTCCAAATGTTCTTCCAAAGATCTGCTATAAATCAGTATGTCATCAAAGTAAACTACCACAAATCGTCCAATGAAAGCACGTAAAACTTCGTTCATTAATCTCATGAAAGTACTAGGTGCATTAGTTAACCCAAAAGGCATGACTAACCACTCATATAATCCAAACTTAGTTTTAAATGCTGTTTTCCATTCATCTCCCAATTTCATACGAATTTGATGGTAGCCACTACGCAAATCAACTTTGGAGAATATTGTAGAGCCACTCAATTCATCAAGCATATCATCTAGCCTAGGAATAGGATGACGATAACGAATAGTAATATTATTAATGCCTCTACAATCAACACACATACGTGATGTACCATCCTTTTTCGGCACTAGAATAATAGGAACAGCACAAGGACTAAGGGATTCGCGTATATAACGTTTGTCGAGAAGCTCTTGTACTTGGCGCATAATCTCCTTCGTCTCCTCTGGATTGGTACGGTATGGTGCACGGTTTGGCAGTGAAGCACCGGGAATTAAGTCAATCTGATGCTCAATCCCTCGAATAGGCGGTAATCCCGGTGGCACGTCTTGTGGAAAGACGTCAGCGAACTCCTGCAAAATGTTAGTGACAGCAGGAGGCAAAGAGGAAGGCACGTCCTCGAATGAAAATAATGCCTCTTTGCACACAAAAGCATAGCAAACAGATTTGCTGAAATCTAGCTCATCAATATCAGATTTGGTGGCAAATAAACATGCACTTTTCAATTTAATTTCAGAAGCAACACTAGATGGTTTATTATTAGGCTTCATTTGTTGCTCAAATTCTTTTGCCACAATCTGATTTTCACTCTTATTCGTCTCCTGTTTTGCTTTATTAGCTCTATTAATATCATCTTTCATAATGGAATCAGGAGTCATAGGAAGCAAAGTAATATTTTTGTCCTTATGAACAAGAGTATAGTGATTGTTTCTACCATGGTGTACAGAATTTTTATCAAATTGCCATGGTCTACCAAGTAATAAGGAACATGCTTGCATAGGTACCACATCACAATCAACATAATCAGCATATGTAGATATACTAAAATGCACACGAACAGTACGTGTTACCTTAACCTTGCCGCTGTTGTTGAACCATTGGATGTAGTAAGGATGTGGATGTGGTCTTGTGGTGAGAGAAAGCTTCTCGACCATCTCCATGCTAGCCAAGTTGTTGCAGCTCCCTCCGTCTATGATGACGCGCACAGAACGTTCCTTCACAACTCCCTTGGTATGGAACAAATTGTGCCTCTGATTTTGCTCAGCTTGTGTGATCTGCACACTCAAAACACGTTGAGCAACTAAACATTCATACCTGTCAGCGTCTTCAGGAGCCATGTATTGCGTCTCATTATCAGAATCATCTCCACCATGTTCTTCACGTGTAATAAGAGCCAAAGTCTCCTCATCATAGTCACTAGCGGACTCATATCCACCATCCGCGGTAGCAATCATCACACACGGAGATTTGCATTCTCTCGCATAATGACCTCCTCCCTTACAACGATGACAAATAATATCACTTGTGTGCCCTGTTGATGCTATGGAAGAAGAAGAACGCTGTGTAGGCCCCGCAGGTGCGCTCTTGGCAGATAATGGTGGTTGTGCCTGTTTTCTTGTATCACGGCTGGAGGTGGCACCTGATGGAGGTGCTGGTGCAGTTGAAGTAGAAGATGCACGTGGTGTCCATGATGAAGGTCGGCCTGCAGAAAAGTTAGTTCGCCCCAATGCTTGTCGATCCTGCACTTCACGTTCAGCTTTACAAGCAAGATGGAATAAACGAGTGATATTAGTATACTCCTTATAGTCTAGAATGGTCTGAATCTCTCTATTTAATCCACCCAGAAAACGTGCAAGCATAGCTTCATTCTCCTCAACAATACCACATCTAATAATGCCAGTTTGTAATTCCTGATAATATTCTTCTACAGAATTTTTTCCTTGTCTTAAACGCTGCAATTTTTGAAGCAATTCACGTTGATAATATGGTGGAACCCAACGCGTACGCATAGCAGTTTTCAAAGCAGCCCAAGTAGTTGGAATAGGATATAATCTACAATGTTCAGACCACCATACACATGCAAAACTAGTGAAAGCACAAACAGCAGCAGCAACTCGTCTCTCCTCAGGATATTGTAAACATGTAAATCGTTGTTCAGTTTCTAACTCCCAAGTAAGATATATATCAGGAACATATCTACCCTCAAATGGTGGAATATTCAATTTCAGTTTAGGAATATGGACATCATCTCGTACCTGAGGTGGTGGTGCAGGCCTACCATTACGAATATATACCTGAGGTCGACCTGCTGGTGGTGGTGCTGGTGGCTGCTCGTAGATCTGAATTTGATCAACCTCATCCTCATAATCGCCCGCATACTCATCATCCTCCTGGGTACCAGCAACAGCAGTAGCAGGAGCCACAGAAGTATCAACAGCAGCACCAACAGTTTGGCCAAACGCAAGAGGAACACGGCTCGCTCGGCGAAGGTCTATTTCGCGACGTGGAGGTAGTCGTTGTTGTTGTTGTTGGAGAGGTGCGTTAGGTGCAGCGGCTGGTGGTGGTGGAAGACGCGCGAGCAATTCATTAAATCTATTATCGAGCTTTGTTTCGAACGTCTTCTCAAGGCCAGTGATCTTCTCCATGGCCTCTTCAAAATTGTTCAGCACATCTTGCACCTGTTCAGTCATCATTTGCTGAAACTTATCATGAAGCTCCTTGTTCGATAAATTCTCCCAGTCAATCTCGTCGGCTTGTGATCCTGGCATGGTTAGCAGCAATAGAAACACACAAGAATATGTTCCTACAGACTACGAACAAGTGGTGGTGGTGGGTGTCACAAATCCGTCAAGCAAAACTCAAATTCTTACCAGTTCTTACCCAGCAACAGGTGGTGATCGGCAACCGTTGTAGTCACAACTCTCAAAGCTTGGATAGAGCGATTACCAGGGAGAGTCAAACGCACGACGTAGATGTATGTGGAGCTGGGAAGGCTTATACTATGGTAGCAAAAAGGGTCAGCAATAATCAATTCACAGATGCAAAGTTGAATAAACGCTCAACGACGGTACTGTGCTGGTCCTAGGCTAGACTGTGCTAGAGACGCGAGCCTAGAACACCAACAAAATCACGGCGCGGCACGTAAACAAGGGAAAAGCACACTCTGAAATTTTTTTCGCTCTTTTTTTTTGCGCTCTTTTTTCTTGCGCTGCTTTTTTTTTTTGCGAAAAATCACTATAATGGCGAGTATCTCAAAACTCTTCCTAGCTCAAACTGACAGGATGGGCACGAAATTTTTCGACCAATTTTTTTTTTCGACTGCCCGGACCCAAAAACTGGAAACGGGTCAAAAAAAACTTCCTATAATGGCACCTGTCTCAAAACACTCAGAAACACCTAAAAATAGGATAGCCAGAAATTTTTTCGAAAAATGCGTTTTCGAAAAATTTTGGGCCTAAACGGAGCGTGGCTACCCGACTCCGGCAAGGAAACACGAATCGGAATCTAGATGGATCCCGAAAACAAACCTAATAAGCAAAGAACTCGGATTGGTGGTGGATATATGGTGGTGGTATATGGCAGCGGTGGTGGTAGCGGTGGTAGTATATGGATATGGATCGGTGGTGGTATATGGACACGGATTGGTGGTGGTATATGCAGACGGATTCGATGCGGTGGTGGTAGATGGCAGGGGCGATGATGATGGTGCAGCGGCGGCGTGACAACTTATGACCAGAACTCGAAACTCTAAAAGACTAGACTCTAAGACCAGCAACTAGACACGACGATGCAACCGCAAATTCAACAAAGCAAAACCCTAAAAAGATTATGCAAAGGCTCAGATTGGTTCGGATATGATGAACTAACCCTAATTTTTTTGTGGCTTTTTCGTGGACTGTAGGTATGAAGAACAGACTCGATCTAAACTACGAAAAAATGTAAAATCTCACCGAGCAACCTGGAAATCTGATACCACTTGATAGAGGCAAAGGTGTCCCGTCTTTCAATGAGATGATGGATATCGCTTTGGTGGAAGTCGACTTTGACGATCCGACTACGAACGTGCGAGGACGTCGCGCCTTAGCAATCGCTAAACCAACTCCGAGAGGTTATTGACCACGCCGGAGCACAATCGACCTGACCACGAGGGTCTGTTTCCTGCGAGCAAACGAAGAACAAGCAAGAAACTGAGATTGCAATCTGGATATTGCGAATATAAGATGAAAGCTTTATTGATCAAGGTGGGGTTCTGTGACGCCTTTGTCTGGTCGTTGAACACAAACGAAGTACGCGAAGTTGCAGCTATGGCGAACTTTTAATCTAAACAAAACCCAAAGTCTAAACGATGCCCTAAGGGCTGTATATATGGAGGAAGAGGGGGGAATTTCGTGGCCCTTGGTGAAGGGGTCCGAAATCAACCCTATCTCTTGTTTCCCCACACATACGGACTCTAAAAATAGCCTATACTTATGTATTTCGAAATTACATGGGCCTGGCCCAATAAAAAGGTGACGCAGCACCTAAAATAGCCTCGGGATGAAATTTATGAAGTGGCATCTTGTATATTTCGTCCAAGGCATCATGCACCCATTATGGTGGCTTCAAAGTCCTGAAATCATCACTTGTAACTTCGTTCTTGTTTCCCTTGCGCATGCCATCATCTCCATGCTTGTTCTTGCTCCAATGTTCATCCTTCTCCAAGCTAGGCCCTCCATTTGTAAGCAAAACAAATGTATCCAATTTAGGCAGCATCATATTCTCATGAACATTAGAATCATTACCAAGAAACGAAAGTACCTGGTAATTTAGTTGGCGTGCACGAGCTCTAGTAATTGGTCCAGTATGTATAGCAGCAGGGGCTGTGGGTGTAACAATTGTATTGATGTCCTCATCAAGTATCAACAGCAGCACCAACAGTTTGGCCAAACGCAAGAGGAACACGGTTTGCTCGGCGGAGGTCTGTTTCGCGACGTGGAGGTAGTCGTTGTTGTTGTTGTTGGAGAGGTGTGTTAGGTGCAGCGGGTGGTGGTGGTGGAAGACGCGCGAGCAATTCATTAAACTTGTTATCGAGCTTTGTTTCGAACGTCTTCTCAAGGCCAGTGATCTTCTCCATGGCCTCTTCAAAATTGTTCAGCACATCTTGCACCTGTTCAGTCATCATTTCCTGAAACTTATCATGAAGCTCCTTGTTCGATAAATTCTCCCAGTCAATCTCGTCGGCTTGTGATCCTGGCATGGTTAGCAGCAATAGAAACACACAAGAATATGATCCTACAGACTACGAACAAGTGGTGGTGGTGGGTGTCACAAACCCGTCAAGCAAAACTCAAATTTTTACCAGTTCTTACCCAGCAGCAGGCGGTGATCGGCAACCGTTGTAGTCAAAACTCTCAAAGCTTGGATAGAGCGATTACCAGGGAGAGTCAAACGCACGACGTAGATGTATGTGGAGCTGGGAAGGCTTATAATATGGTAGCAAAAAGGGTCAGCAATAATCAATTCAGAGATGCAAAGTTGAATAAACGCTCAACGACGGTACTGTGCTGGTCCTAGGCTAGACTGTGCTAGAGACGCGAGCCTAGAACACCAACAAAATCACGGCGCGGCACGTAAACAAGGGAGGAGCACACTCTGAATTTTTTTTTCTCTTTTTTTTTTGCACTTTTTTTCCTCTTTTTTTTTGCTCCGCAACAAATTTTTTTCGAAAAAGTCTACAAATGGTCTAAAAACTGCCTAGCCAGAATTTTGCAGACTTAGTTTTTTTTTGAAATTGGAACTATTTTTCTTCTGCGGATGGCTCGGAAGTTGGGGAGTCCTTCTCTGTCACGACTCGGAGTATCGCGTGATCTGGAAATCGAGAACAATGCAACAATTACTGGACTCGGACTAGGACTGGTGGCGGAGATGAATCTGGTGGAACTCGGACTGGTGGCGAAGATGAATCTAGTGGAACACGGACAGGTGGCGGATATATGTTGCAGGTGAACTCGGATTGGCGTGATGGCGGCGGATATGTGGTGATAGAGGCGAGGGTCCCGATCTTTCGATGAGATGATAACTATCGATTTGGTGGAGACGACTTTGACGATCCGACTACAAATGTGCAACGACGTTGTGCCTTAGCAATCGGTAAACCAACTCCAAGAGGTTATTGACCACGCCGGAACACGATCAACCTGACCACGAAGGTCTATTCCTGCAAGCAATCGAAGAACAAGCAAGAATATGATAAAAGCAATCTGAATATCGCGAATATGTATGAAGTATTGATAATGGTGGGGATCCGAAAAGTGGTCTTGGTCTGGTCGTTGGACACAAACGAAGCACACGAAGTTGCAATGGCTAACTTTTAACTAAACAAATCCCAAAGTCTAAACGATGCCCTAAGGGATGTATATATGGAGGAAGAGGGGGGAATTTCGTGGCCCTTGGTGGAGGGGTCCGAAATCAACCCTATCTCTTGTTTCCCCACACATACGGACTCTAAAAATAGCCTATACTTATGTATTTCGAAATTACATGGGCCTGGCCCAATAATAAGGTGACGCAGCACCTAAAATAGCCTCGGGACGAAATTTATGAAGTGGCATCTTGTATATTTCGTCCAAGGCTTCATGCACCCATTATGGTGGCTTCAAAGTCCTGAAATCATCACTTGTAACTCCGTTCTTGTTCCCCTTGCGCATGGCATCATCTCCATGCTTGTTCTTGCTCCAATGTTCATCCTTCTCCAAGCTAGGCCCTTCATTTGTAAGCAAAACAAATGTATCCAATTTAGGCAGCATCATATTCTCATGAACATTAGAATCATTACCAAGAAACGAAAGTACCTGGTAATTTAGTTGGCATGCGCGAGCTCTAGTAATTGGTCCAGTATGTATAGCAGCAGGGGCTGTGGGTGTAACAATGGTATTGATGTCCTCATCAGGACCCCTCCACCAAGGGCCACGAAATTCCCCTCTCTTCCTCCATATATACAGCCCTTAGGGCACCGTTTAGATTTTGGGTTTTGTTTAGATTAAAGTTCGCCATAGCTGCAACTTCGCGTACTTCGTTTGTGTTCAAAGACCAGACAAAGGCGTCACAGAACCCCACCTTGATCAATAAAGCTTTCATCTTATATTCGCAATATCCAGATTGCAATCTCAGTTTCTTGCTTGTTCTTCGTTTGCTTGCAGGAAACAGACCCTCGTGGTCAGGTTGATCATGCTCCGGCGTGGTCAATAACCTCTCGGAGTTGGTTTAGCGATTGCTAAGGCGCGACGTCCTCGCACGTTCGTAGTCGGATCGTCAAAGTCAACTGCCACCAAAGCGATATCCATCATCTCATCGAAAGATGGGACACCTTTGCCTCTATCAGGATATGATGAACTAACCCTAATTTTTTTTGGCTTTTTCGTGGACTGTAGGTATGAAGAACAGACTCGATCTAAACTACGAAAAACTGTAAAATCTCACCAAGCAACCTGGAACTCTGATACCACTTGATAGAGGCAAAGGTGTCCCGTCTTTCGATGAGATGATGGATATCGCTTTGGTGGCAGTCGACTTTGACGATCCGACTACGAACGTGCGAGGACGTCGCGCCTTAGCAATCGCTAAACCAACTCCGAGAGGTTATTGACCACGCCGGAGCACGATCAACCTGACCACGAGGGTCTGTTTTCTGCGAGCAAACGAAGAACAAGCAAGAAACTGAGATTGCAATCTGGATATTGCGAATATAAGATGAAAGCTTTATTGATCAAGGTGGGGTTCTGTGACGCCTTTGTCTGGTCGTTGAACACAAACGAAGTACGCGAAGTTGCAGCTATGGCGAATTTTTAATCTAAACAAAACCCGCAGTCTAAACGATGCCCTAAGGGCTGTATATATGGAGGAAGAGGGGGGAAGGAATTTCGTGGCCCGTGGTGGAGGGGTCCGAAATCAACCCTATCTCTTGTTTCCCCACACATACGTACTCTAAAAATAGCCTATACTTATGTATTTCGAAATTACATGGGCCTGGCCCAATAATAAGGTGACGCAACACCTAAAATAGCCTCGGGACGAAATTTATGAAGTGGCATCTTGTATATTTCGTCCAAGGCTTCATGCACCCATTATGGTGGCTTCAAAGTCCTGAAATCATCACTTGTAACTCCGTTCTTGTTCCCCTTGCGCATGCCATCATCTCCATTGATGAGGACATCAATACAATTGTTACACCCACAGCCCCTGCTGCTATACATACTGGACCAATTACTAGAGCTCGTGCACGCCAACTAAATTACCAGGTACTTTCGTTTCTTGGTAATGATTCTAATGTTCATGAGAATATGATGCTGCCTAAATTGGATACATTTGTTTTGCTTACAAATGAAGGGCCTAGCTTGGAGAAGGATGAACATTGGATCAAGAACAAGCATGGAGATGATGGCATGCGCAAGGGGAACAAGAACGGAGTTACAAGTGATGATTTCAGGACTTTGAAGCCACCATAATGGGTGCATGAAGCCTTGGACGAAATATACAAGATGCCACTTCATAAATTTCGTCCCGAGGCTATTTTAGGTGCTGCGTCACCTTATTATTGGGCCAGGCCCATGTAATTTCGAAATACATAAGTACAGGCTATTTTTAGAGTCCGTATGTGTGGGGAAACAAGAGATAGGGTTGATTTCGGACCCCTCCACCAAGGGCCACGAAATTCCCCCCCTCTTCCTCCATATATACAGCCCTTAGGGCATCGTTTAGACTTTGGGTTTTGTTTAGATTAAAAGTTCGCCATAGCTGCAACTTCGCGTACTTCGTTTGTGTTCAACGACCAGACAAAGGCGTCACAGAACCCCACCTTGATCAATAAAGCTTTCATCTTATATTCGCAATATCCAGATTGCAATCTTAGTTTCTTGCTTGTTCTTCGTTTGCTCGCAGGAAACAGACCTTCGTGGTCAGGTTGATCGTGCTCCGGCGTGGTCAATAACCTCTCGGAGTTGGTTTAGCGATTGCTAAGGCGCGACGTCCTCGCACGTTCGTAGTCGGATCGTCAAAGTCGACTTCCACCAAAGCGAAATCCACCATCTCATCGAAAGACGGGACACCTTTGCCTCTATCAACGTGTTTTGAGTCTGCAGGTCACACAAGCTGAGCAAAATCAGAGGCACAATTTGTTCCATACCAAGGGAGTTGTGAAGGAACGTTCTGTGCGCGTCATCATAGACGGAGGGAGCTGCAACAACTTGGCTAGCATGGAGATGGTGGAGAAGCTTTCTCTCACCACAAGACCACATCCACATCCTTACTACATCCAATGGTTCAACAACAGCGGCAAGGTTAAGGTAACACGTACTGTTCGTGTGCATTTTAGTATCTCTACATATGCTGATTATGTTGATTGTGATGTGGTACCTATGCAAGCATGTTCCTTATTACTTGGTAGACCATGGCAATTTGATAAAAATTCTGTACACCATGGTAGAAACAATCACTATACTCTTGTTCATAAGGATAAAAATATTACTTTGCTTCCTATGATTCCTGATTCCATTTTGAAAGATGATATTAATAGAGCTAATAAAGCAAAACAGGAGAAGAATAAGAGTGAAAATCAGATTGTGGCAAAAGAATTTGAGCAACAAATGAAGCCTAATAATAAACCATCTAGTGTTGCTTCTGAAATTAAATTGAAAAGTGCATGTTTATTTGCCACCAAATCTGATATTGATGAGCTAGATTTCAGCAAATCTGTTTGCTATGCTTTTGTGTGCAAAGAGGCATTATTTTCATTCGAGGACGTGCCTTCCTCTTTGCCTCCTGCTGTCACTAACATTTTGCAGGAGTTCGCTGACGTCTTTCCACAAGACGTGCCACCGGGATTACCGCCTATTCGAGGGATTGAGCATCAGATTGACTTAATTCCCGGTGCTTCACTGCCAAACCGTGCACCATACCGTACCAATCCAGAGGACACGAAGGAGATTATGCGTCAAGTACAGGAGCTTCTCGACAAAGGTTATATACGCGAATCCCTTAGTCCTTGTGTTGTTCCTATTATTCTAGTGCCGAAAAAGGATGGTACATCACGTATGTGTGTTGATTGTAGAGGCATTAATAATATTACTATTCGTTATCGTCATCCTATTCCTAGGCTAGATGATATGCTTGATGAATTGAGTGGCTCTACAATATTCTCCAAAGTTGATTTGCATAGTGGATACCATCAAATTCGTATGAAATTGGGAGATGAATGGAAAACAGCATTTAAAACTAAGTTTGGATTATATGAGTGGTTAGTCATGCCTTTTGGGTTAACTAATGCGCCTAGTACTTTCATGAGACTAATGAACGAAGTTTTACGTGCTTTCATTGGACGATTTTTGGTAGTCTATTTTAATGATATACTGATTTATAGCAGATCTTTGGAAGAACATTTGGAACATTTACGTGCTGTTTTTATTGCTCTACGTGATGCACGTTTGTTTGGTAACCTTGGGAAGTGCACCTTTTGCACCGACCGAGTATCTTTTCTTGGCTATGTTGTTACTCCACAGGGAATTGAAGTTGACAAAGCCAAGATTGAAGCTATTGAGAGTTGGCCGCAGCCCAAAACGGTCACACAAGTGAGGAGTTTTCTTGGCCTCGCTGGATTCTATAGGCGTTTTGTGAGAGATTTCAGCACCATTGCTGCACCTCTCAACGAGCTTACAAAGAAGGATGTGCCTTTTGTTTGGGGTACCGCACAGGAAGAAGCCTTCACGGTATTGAAAGATAAGTTGACACATGCTCCTTTACTCCAACTTCCTGATTTTAATAAGACTTTTGAGCTTGAATGTGATGCTAGTGGAATTGGATTAGGAGGTGTGTTATTACAAGATGGCAAACCTGTTGCATACTTTTCTCCATGCTTGTTCTTGCTCCAATGTTCATCCTTCTCCAAGCTAGGCCCTTCATTTGTAAGCAAAACAAATGTATCCAATTTAGGCAGCATCATATTCTCATGAACATTAGAATCATTACCAAGAAACGAAAGTACCTGGTAATTTAGTTGGCGTGCACGAGCTCTAGTAATTGGTCCAGTATGTATAGCAGCAGGGGCTGTGGGTGTAACAATTGTATTGATGTCCTCATCATCCTCCCCTTCTTGAAATGAAGTCGTCCTCGACGGAAGTTCATCTTCGTCACCCAAATAAGGCTTCAAATCTGCAATGTTAAAAGTGGGACTAACCCCAAAATCCGAAGATGGAAGAGGCAACAAATCAATAGGTGCACGAGGTAGGAAACCATACACAACTTCAAAAGGGCACATCTTAGTAGTAGAATGCAATGAACGATTATAAGCAAATTCAATATGAGGCAAGCATTCCTCCCACATTTTCTTATTATTCTTCAAAACAGCCCTAAGCATAGTAGACAACGTTCTATTGACTACTTCAGTTTGTCCATCAGTTTGGGGGTGACAAGTAGTACTAAAAAGCAGTTTAGTCCCCAACTTAGCCCATAAACATCTCCAAAAGTGGCTAAGGAATTTAGTATCACGATCTGAAACAATAGTATTTGGCACACCATGCAAGCGAATAATTTCACGAAAGAACAAATCAGCAACATTAACAGCATCATCGCTTTTATGACATGGTATAAAGTGTGCCATTTTCGAGAATCTATCCACGACAACAAATATGCTATCCCTCCCCTTCTTTGTTCGAGGTAAACCTAAAACAAAGTCCATAGATATATCCTCCCAAGGAACACTAGGTACAGGCAAAGGCATATATAAACCATGAGGATTGAGTCGTGACTTAGCTTTTTGACATGTAGTGCAGCGAGCAATAAAACGCTCAACATCCCGTCTCATCTTTGGCCAAAAGAAATGTGTAGCAAGTACGTACTCCGTCTTCTTCACGCCAAAGTGTCCCATTAATCCTCCTCCATGCGCCTCCTGCAACAACAAAAGACGAACGGAGCTAGCTGGAATGCATAGCTTGTTAGCACGAAACACAAATCCATCGTTAACAACAAACTTGTTCCACATTCTTCCTTCTTTATAATTCTGCATTACATCTTTAAAATCAGCATCATGCACATATTGATCTTTGATGGTCTCCAAACCAAATATTTTGAAGTCAAGTTGTGAAAGCATAGTATAGCGACGAGACAATGCATCAGCAATAACATTTTCTTTTCCCTTCTTGTGTTTAATGACATAAGGGAAAGTCTCAATGAATTCAACCCATTTAGCATGTCTACGATTCAGTTTAGCTTGACTTTTAATATGTTTCAAAGATTCATGATCAGAATGTATAACAAATTCTTTGGGCCATAAATAATGTTGCCATGTTTCTAAAGTCCGAACAAGAGCATATAATTCTTTATCATAAGTAGAATAATTCAGACTAGGCCCACTCAATTTTTCAGAAAAGTATGCAACAGGTTTGCCATGTTGTAATAACACACCTCCTAATCCAATTCCACTAGCATCACATTCAAGCTCAAAAGTCTTATTAAAATCAGGAAGTTGGAGTAAAGGAGCATGTGGCAACTTATCTTTCAATACCGTGAAGGCTTCTTCCTGTGCGGTACCCCAAAGAAAAGGCACATCTTTCTTTGTAAGCTCATTGAGAGGTGCAGCAATGGTGCTGAAATCTCTCACAAAACGCCTATAGAATCCAGCGAGGCCAAGAAAACTCCTCACTTGTGTGACCGTTTTGGGCTGCGGCCAACTCTCAATAGCTTCAATCGTGGCTTTATCAACTTCAATTCCCTGTGGAGTAACAACATAGCCAAGAAAATATACTCGGTCGGTGCAAAAGGTGCACTTCCCAAGGTTACCAAACAAACGTGCATCACGTAGAGCAATAAAAACAACACGTAAATGTTCCAAATGTTCTTCCAAAGATCTGCTATAAATCAATATGTCATCAAAGTAAACTACCACAAATCGTCCAATGAAAGCACGTAAAACTTCGTTCATTAATCTCATGAAAGTACTAGGTGCATTAGTTAACCCAAAAGGCATGACTAACCACTCATATAATCCAAACTTAGTTTTAAATGTTGTTTTCCATTCATCTCCCAATTTCATACGAATTTGATGGTAGCCACTACGCAAATCAACTTTAGAGAATATTGTAGAGCCACTTAATTCATCAAGCATATCATCTAGCCTAGGAATAGGATGACGATAACGAATAGTAATATTATTAATGCCTCTACAATCAACACACATACGTGATGTACCATCCTTTTTCGGCACTAGAATAATAGGAACAGCACAAGGACTAAGGGATTCGCGTATATAACCTTTGTCGAGAAGCTCTTGTACTTGACGCATAATCTCCTTCGTCTCCTCTGGATTGGTACGGTATGGTGCACGGTTTGGCAGTGAAGCACCGGGAATTAAGTCAATCTGATGCTCAATCCCTCGAATAGGCGGTAATCCCGGTGGCACGTCTTGTGGAAAGACGTCAGCGAACTCCTGCAAAATGTTAGTGACAGCAGGAGGCAAAGAGGAAGGCACGTCCTCGAATGAAAATAATGCCTCTTTGCACACAAAAGCATAGCAAACAGATTTGCTGAAATGTAGCTCATCACTATCAGATTTGGTGGCAAATAAACATGCACTTTTCAATTTAATTTCAGAAGCAACACTAGATGGTTTATTATTAGGCTTCATTTGTTGCTCAAATTCTTTTGCCACAATCTGATTTTCACTCTTATTCTTCTCCTGTTTTGCTTTATTAGCTCTATTAATATCATCTTTCAAAATGGAATCAGGAATCATAGGAAGCAAAGTAATATTTTTATCCTTATGAACAAGAGTATAGTGATTGTTTCTACCATGGTGTACAGAATTTTTATCAAATTGCCATGGTCTACCAAGTAATAAGGAACATGCTTGCATAGGTACCACATCACAATCAACATAATCAGCATATGTAGAGATACTAAAATGCACACGAACAGTACATGTTACCTTAACCTTGCCGCTGTTGTTGAACCATTGGATGTAGTAAGGATGTGGATGTGGCCTTGTGGTGAGAGAAAGCTTCTCCACCATCTCCATGCTAGCCAAGTTGTTGCAACTACCTCCGTCTATGATGACGCGCACAGAACGTTCCTTCACAACTCCCTTGGTATGGAACAAATTGTGCCTCTGATTTTGCTCAGCTTGTGTGACCTGCACACTCAAAACACGTTGAGCAACTAAACATTCATACCTGTCAGCGTCTTCAGGAGCCATGTATTGCGTCTCATGATCAGAATCATCTCCACCATGTTCTTCACGTGTAATAAGAGCCAAAGTCTCCTCATCATAGTCACTAGCGGACTCATATCCACCATCCGCGGTAGCAATCATCACACGCGGAGATTTGCATTCTCTCGCATAATGACCTCCTCCCTTACAACGACGACAAACAATATCACTTGTGTGCCCTGTTGATGCCATGGAAGAAGAAGAACTCCGTGCAGGCCCAGCAGGTGCGCTCTTGGCAGATAATGGTGGTTGTGCCTGTTTTCTTGTATCACGACTGGAGGAGGCACCTAATTGAGGTGCTGGTGCAGTTGAAGTAGAAGATGCACGTGGTGTCCATGATGAAGGTCGGCCTGTAGAAAAGTTAGTTCGCGCCAATGCTTGTCGATCCTGCACTTCACGTTCAGCTTTACAAGCAAGATGGAATAAACGAGTGATATTAGTATACTCCTTATAGTCTAGAATGGTCTGAATCTCTCTATTTAATCCACCCAGAAAACGTGCAAGCATAGCTTCATTCTCCTCAACAATACCACATCTAATCATGCCAGTTTGTAATTCCTGATAATATTCTTCTGCAGAATTTTTCCCTTGTCTTAAACGCTGCAGTTTTTGAAGCAATTCACGTTGATAATATGGTGGAACCCAACGCGTACGCATAGCAGTTTTCAAAGCAGCCCAAGTAGTTGGAATAGGATATAATCTACAATGTTCAGACCACCATACACATGCAAAACTAGTGAAAGCACAAACAGCAGCAGCAACTCGTCTCTCCTCAGGATATTGTAAACATGTAAATCGTTGTTCAGTTTCTAACTCCCAAGTAAGATATATATCAGGAACATATCTACCCTCAAATGGTGGAATATTCAATTTCAGTTTAGGAATATGGACATCATCTCGTACCTGAGGTGGTGGTGCAGGCCTACCATTACGAATATATACCTGAGGTCGACCTGGTGGTGGTGGTGCTGGTGGCTGCACGTAGTTCGGATTTTGATCAACCTCATCCTCATAATCTCCCACATAATCATCATCCTCTTGGGTACCAGCAGCAGCAGTAGCAGGAGCCAAAGAAGCACCAACAGCAGTAGCAGCGGCACCAGAATTTTGTCCTCGCTCAATAGGAACACGCTGTGCTCGTCCATACTGATTCGGAAGGGGGCGTAGTTGTTGTTGTTGCAGAGGTGCGACAGGTGCAGCCGGTGGTGGAAGACGCGCAAGTAGTTCATTAAATCTGTTATCGAGCTTTGTTTCGAACGTCTTCTCAAGGCTAGTAATCTTCTCCATAGCCTCTTCAAAATTGTTCAGCACATCTTGCACCTGTTCAGTCATCATTTGCTGAAACTTATCATGAAGCTCCTTGTTCGATAAGTTCTCCCAGTCAATCTCGTCGGCTTGTGATCCTGGCATGGTTAGCAGCAATAGAAACACACAAGAATATGATCCTACGGACTACTAAGAAGTGGTGGTGGTGTATCACAAATCCGTCAAGCAAATCTCAAATTCTTACCAGTTCTTACCCAGCAGCAGGCGGTGATCGGCAACCGTTGTAGTCAAAAACTCTCAAAGCTTGGATAGAGCGATTACCAGGGAGAGTCAAACACACGACGTAGATGTATGTGGAGCTGGGAAGGCTTATAGTATGCTAGCAAAAAGGGTCAGCAATAATCAATTCAGAGATGCAAAGTTGAATAAACGCTCAACGACGGTACTGTGCTGGTCCTAGGCTAGACTATGCTAGAGACGCGAGCCTAGAACACCAACAAAATCACGGCGCGGCACGTAAACAAGGGAAAAGCACACTCTGAAATTTTTCTTTTCGCTCTCTTTTTTTTTTGCGCTCTTTTTTTTTGCGCTGCTTTTTTTTTGCGAAAAAGCACTATAATGGCGAGTGTCTCAAAACTCTTCCTAGGTCAAACTGACAGGATGGGCACGAAATTTTTTTTTCGACAAATTTTTTTTTTCGACTGCCCGGACCCAAAAACTGGAAACGGGTCAAAAAAAACTTCCTATAATGGCACCTGTCTCAAAACACTCAGAAACACCTAAAAATAGGATAGCCAGCAATTTTTTCGAAAAATGCGTTTTCGAAAAATTTTGGGCCTAAACGGAGCGTGGCTACCCGACTCCGGCAAGGAAACACGAATCGGAATCTAGATGGATCCCGAAAACAAACCTAATAAGCAAAGAACTCGGATTGGTGGTGGATATATGGTGGTGGTACATGGCAGCGGTGGTGGTAGCGGTGGTAGTATATGGATATGGATCGGTGGTGGTATATGGACACGGATTGGTGGTGGTATATGGAGACGGATTCGATGCGGTGGTGGTAGATGGCAGGGGCGATGATGATGGTGCGGCGGCGGCGTGACAACTTATGACCAGAACTCGAAACTCTAAAAGACTAGACTCTAAGACCAGCAACTAGACACGACGATGCAACCACAAATTCAACAAAGCAAAACCCTAAAAAGATTATGCAAAGGCTCAGATTGGTTCGGATATGATGAACTAACCCTAATTTTTTTGTGGCTTTTTCGTGGACTGTAGGTATGAAGAACAGACTCGATCTAAACTACGAAAAAATGTAAAATCTCACCGAGCAACCTGGAAATCTGATACCACTTGATAGAGGCGAGGGTCCCGATCTTTCGATGAGATGATAACTATCGATTTGGTGGAGACGACTTTGACGATCCGACTACAAACGTGCAACGACGTTGTGCCTTAGCAATCGGTAAACCAACTCCAAGAGGTTATTGACCACGCCGGAACACGATCAACCTGACCACGAAGGTCTATTCCTGCAAGCAATCGAAGAACAAGCAAGAATATGATAAAAGCAATCTGAATATCGCGAATATGTATGAAGTATTGATAATGGTGGGGATCCGAAAAGTGGTCTTGGTCTGGCCGTTGGACACAAACGAAGCACACGAAGTTGCAATGGCTAACTTTTAACTAAACAAATCCCAAAGTCTAAACGATGCCTTAAGGGCTGTATATATGGAGGAAGAGGGGGGAATTTCGTGGCCCTTGGTGGAGGGGTCCGAAATCAACCCTATCTCTTGTTTCCCCACACATACGGACTCTAAAAATAGCCTATACTTATGTATTTCGAAATTACATGGGCCTGGCCCAATAATAAGGTGACGCAACACCTAAAATAGCCTCGGGACGAAATTTATGAAGTGGCATCTTGTATATTTCGTCCAAGGCTTCATGCACCCATTATGGTGGCTTCAAAGTCCTGAAATCATCACTTGTAACTCCGTTCTTGTTCCCCTTGCGCATGCCATCATCTCCATGCTTGTTCTTGCTCCAATGTTCATCCTTCTCCAAGCTAGGCCCTTCATTTGTAAGCAAAACAAATGTATCCAATTTAGGCAGCATCATATTCTCATGAACATTAGAATCATTACCAAGAAACGAAAGTACCTGGTAATTTAGTTGGCGTGCGCGAGCTCTAGTAGTTGGTCCAGTATGTATAGCAGCAGGGCCTGTGGGTGTAACAATGGTATTGATGTCCTCATCATGTGGTGGCGTATATGGATTCGGATTGACGGTGAATATGTGGTGGTGGTATATGGCAACAGCGACGATGATGATGCGGTGGTGATATATGGCAGCGGCGACGTGACAACCTGTGAACAGAACTCGAAACTCTAAAAGACTAGACGCTAAGACCAGCAACTGGACACGACGATGCAACCGCAAATTCAACAAAGCAAATACAGAAAAGATTATGCAAGGCTTAGATTGGTTCGGATGGGATGAACTAACCCTAATTTTTTTTGGCTTTTTCGTGGACTATAGGTATGAAGAACAGACACGATCTAAACTACGAAAAACTGTAAAATCTCTCCGAGCAACCTGGAAATCTGATACCACTTGATAGAGGCAAAGGTGTCCCGTCTTTCGATGAGATGGTGGATTTCGCTTTGGTGGAAGTCAACTTTGATGATCCGACTACGAACGTGCGAGGACGTCGCGCCTTAGCAATCGCTAAACCAACTCCGAGAGGTTATTGTCCATGCCGGAGCACGATCACCCTGACCACGAGGGTCTGTTTCCTGCGAGCAAACGAAGAACAAGCAAGAAACTGAGATTGCAATCTGGATATTGCGAATATAAGATGAAAGCTTTATTGATCAAGGTGGGGTTCTGTGACGCCTTTGTCTGGTCGTTGAACACAAACGAAGTACGCGAAGTTGCAGCTATGGCGAACTTTTAATCTAAACAAAACCCACAGTCTAAACGGTGCCCTAAGGGCTGTATATATGGAGGAAGAGAGGGGAATTTTGTGGCCCTTGGTGGAGGGGTCCGAAATCAACCCTATCTCTTGTTTCCCCACACATACGGACTCTAAAAATAGCCTATACTTATGTATTTCGAAATTACATGGGCCTGGCCCAAAAAAAGGTGACGCAGCACCTATAATAGCCTCGGGACGAAATTTATGAAGTGGCATCTTGTATATTTCGTCCAAGGCTTCATGTACCCATTATGGTGGCTTCAAAGTCCTGAAATCATCACTTGTAACTCCGCTCTTGTTCCCCTTGCGCATGGCATCATCTCCATGCTTGTTCTTGCTCCAATGTTCATCCTTCTCCAAGCTAGGCCCTTCATTTGTAAGCAAAACAAATGTATCCAATTTAGGCAGCATCATATTCTCATGAACATTAGAATCATTACCAAGAAACGAAAGTACCTGATAATTTAATTGGCGTGCGCGAGCTCTAGTAATTGGTCCCGTATATGTAGCAGTAGGGGCTGTGGGTGTAACAATGGTATTGATGTCCTCATCACTCCTTGTTTCAGTCTTTCTCCGATACACCTTGATCTCGGTTATTGGCAACTTCCATAGTCTGCCAAGTTCCATAAGGGTAGCCTTCCTAGGTCATACAAATCTGGGTATTCTTCAGAGCCTTCAAATTCTACTTGTCTTCGGTCTTCAACCGTTGTAGTTTCCAATATTCAGATGCACGGAAAATACTCTTCATTCCGAAGTGGTCTTAGTTGTCCGATATCTTGTACTTCTTGGAGTGGTCTCATCAGTCGAATCTTCGTGTGGTCAAAAGGGAAAAGGGGGTATGGTCTCACTAAAAGGGGATATTTGAATAAGCTCAGAAGAGAAGAGAGGTAAAAGATATTTTTGAAAAGTAAAGTTTTAGAGAAAAATCTTTCCTATGGGCTTGCCAGTTTCTAGGGTCACGTCCTACAGTCAACATGTGCTCTAATACCATCTTGTAGCGACCCGACCCGAATGGATCAAGTCTCTGTGCTTAAGTGTCATCCCTGGATCTGATGAGGACATCAATACAATTGTTACACCCACAGCCCCTGCTGCTATACATACTGGACCAATTACTAGAGCTCGTGCACGCCAACTAAATTACCAGGTACTTTCGTTTCTTGGTAATGATTCTAATGTTCATGAGAATATGATGCTGCCTAAATTGGATACATTTGTTTTGCTTACAAATGAAGGGCCTAGCTTGGAGAAGGATGAACATTGGAGCAAGAACAAGCATGGAGATGATGGCATGCGCAAGGGGAACAAGAACGGAGTTACAAGTGATGATTTCAGGACTTTGAAGCCACCATAATGGGTGCATGAAGCCTTGGACGAAATATACAAGATGCCACTTCATAAATTTCGTCCCGAGGCTATTTTAGGTGCTGCGTCACCTTATTATTGGGCCAGGCCCATGTAATTTTGAAATACATAAGTATAGGCTATTTTTAGAGTCCGTATGTGTGGGGAAACAAGAGATAGGGTTGATTTCGGACTCCTCCACCAAGGGCCACGAAATTCCCCCCTCTTCCTCCATATATACAGCCCTTAGGGCATCGTTTAGACTTTGGGTTTTGTTTAGATTAAAAGTTCGCCATAGCTGCAACTTCGCGTACTTCGTTTGTGTTCAACGACCAGACAAAGGCGTCACAGAACCCCACCTTGATCAATAAAGCTTTCATCTTATATTCGCAATATCCAGATTGCAATCTTAGTTTCTTGCTTGTTCTTCGTTTGCTCGCAGGAAACAGACCCTCGTGGTCAGGTTGATCGTGCTCCGGCGTGGTCAATAACCTCTCGGAGTTGGTTTAGCGATTGCTAAGGCGCGACGTCCTCGCACGTTCGTAGTCGGATCGTCAAAGTCGACTTCCACCAAAGCGAAATCCACCATCTCATCGAAAGACGGGACACCTTTGCATCTATCAGGATCGGTATGCTGACACACACAGTACTCGAGGATTTATAACAGAGGTAAATCACATGTATAAGTAACATAAAGTACTATTACCTCAATCCAAAATAGCGGAAGTAACAAGGTTGTGGATTCCCATCAACACCAACGGCAAAGTTGAGTGTAGAAATCGTAACCCTAACGTATCACTTACTCGTCGTAAGATATCCTGCAACATGAGACGTTGCAGCCACAAAGGGTCAGTACATTGAATGTACTGGCAAATTCACACCAGAGGATAATGATGATTTAAGGCTATCACTACATGCATATTTGGCTGGTGGGAAGGCTCTATGGTTATAATGTTTTTGTGAAAAGCCAATTTTTCCCTACTGCAAAGGAATAAATTTTATTTAACTATCATGGTGGTTGTTGAACATTGAGAATGGTTGATAGCATTCTCAATCCCAATTAAGTAACATCATTAAACCCAACAATTTAATTTCAAGTAACATGATGAGATTCACATGATAATCCAAGTACTAGATACTCAAGATGTCCATAACCGGGGACACGGCTAATCATGATTAGTTTATACACTCTGCAGAGGTCTGCGCACTTTTCCCCACAAGACTCGATCACCTCCGTTTGGTTTCTCGCACTACACGGTGTTTGAGAAGACGGATGACCGAGACATAGTCTTTCAGAAGCGCTAGCACCTTACGATCGGGTAGACCGTTACACCTACTTTCCCCTACATCTGCTAGTCTACCACTGTAAGAGTTCGCACAACTTAATCAACTATGCTAGAGCCCATAATAGCTTGTGGCTGCACACGGAAGTTTCTAGCATGAATAATCTCATGATCCCTTTGAGCCTGGGTGGCGGTCCATAAAAAAACAGGCAATCCTGGAATACCCAGGTGCCTAGACAGGCAATCGCTGGAATACCCAGGTGCCTCAATCCACCCAGATGTGTGTTAAAGTTTCCACCTTAAGTAAACTATTAATTAACCATCTCACATCTGTCATGAATACTCTCAAACCCAATCCACATCTATGAGCATAACATGGCAATATAAGCATAACGTAATAGTTACTCCCAAGGTTTGAATGCAGGGCAATAGGTTCCTACCTCATCAACTACTTCCCAATACCCACATGTTATCAATCCTACTCATGCAATGTTTGAGGGTGAAACTAATGCATAAAAACTGGGTATGAAAGGAATAGGATCAAAATGTGAACTTGCCTGCAATGTTGATGAAGATGATTCGCACTCATAACTGTTGATAGGTCTACTCGTCACACTCCGGTCAATCTATCGTAAGCAAGCAATAGTAACCACACATAAGCAATCACTCAAAAGATCAGAAAGATCGAAGAATACGTTTCAGAAAACTTCAAAACCAAGCAAATAACTCTTGCAACATAAAACAATTTCTAACAGTACCAAAATTATGTGAATCTGGCCTTATCATAAAGTTTAGGTCAAGAGCTTCGATTTGCAAAAAGAATCAACTCAAACGGAGCTACGAAACTCAAGTTATGATCAAACGAAGTTTGAATTCAAATCTAATCTAATTCAAATTTTAAACTTTTCAAAAACATGTTTGATTGGATTACTGGATAGAGGAGATCGTACGAAGTGGGCCTTGGTTTCGTTGGATTTGGGCAAACGAGCAAAAAGTAGTGATCGTTTGAAAAACAGGGGCCAATCTGTGAATATAAAATATTCACAAATGAGTCCCTAACCGAAAATTAAAAGAAAAGAAAAAGACTATCTAACGAATGTTCTCTACAGAAACAAAAATAACGAATTCGTTCGCTGTGAAGACCTAACCAGCGAACGTTTTCTAATTAGATCTAACTAAAAAGGAAAAACCGACCTAAGATGAAAACCGAAGAAAACCGGATCGGGTTTTTGT
Organism: Triticum aestivum; assembly: GCF_018294505.1. Lineage (NCBI taxonomy): Eukaryota > Viridiplantae > Streptophyta > Magnoliopsida > Poales > Poaceae > Triticum > Triticum aestivum. Next base: position 76,557 of record NW_025226199.1, on the reverse strand, counting down.
GCGGGTTTTATAGGTTTGCCAAATAAAACCGGTGGCGGCGACGAACGGACTCCGGCGGGGCGCGGTCTCCAGCGAGCGGTGCTGGGTCGGTGGGGAGCGGCGCGGGGCGGCGGAGGCAGCAGCTACGTGGGGCGGCGAGGGGCTAGGTGAGGCGCGGCTGCGGCGGCGTAGAGCGGCGGTGGTGGCTTGGATCGGGCGCGGGTGGCGGCGGAGATCTGCGG
>NW_025226199.1:23721-75956 GCF_018294505.1 Triticum aestivum | reverse complement strand
GGCGGCGGCACGAGCTGCGAGGCAGGGCGAGGCGAAGGGGGAGCGGCGTGGGGCGGCGGCGCGCTATTTATAGGAGGGGAGGGGCGGCGCGGTGGCGTGCGGGAGGGGGCAGAGGAGGCAGGGCGAAGCACGGCGGCGGCGATGCGTGCTCGCTCAGGACTCTGTCCCGAGCTGGAAGACGGGCAAGGCGCGGCGTCAGGCCAGCTGGGCCGTGGCCTGGCTAGCTGGGCCGGCCCGGTCCGGTCGGTCCAGGAGTTTTTTTTAAATATTTTTTAATGCAAACAAACAAACAAAAATAATAAAAACAAAATAACTACTAATATTATATAGGTATATAATATATCAAAATTTTCAGAAAAAGTTTTTCTATGACGTGAACATTTTTATAGCTTCAAATAAAATCCACACAAATTCAGATAATTCAAAGAGTGCTACTGGTCTAATAAAATCAAATAAAAATCATTTTAAAAATACCTAAATGATTTTAAATAATTTTTTCTCCAATTTTCTATAGTAGGGAATCATGCTACCTGATGAGGACATGACTACCTCAGATATGACCAAAAATATTGCATATATGCATATTTGTCAGGTAATTTCTAGTGCAAACTATTCAATAATCTATTTATGTTATCCAGAACAAAAATACTTCACACACTTTTGTGTTTTGTCTAATTGCAGGTGTATGGGACATTTGTACAATCCACATATGAAGATAAGGAAGAAAGAGATGTTTATTTGCTGTCCAAAAAGTTCTCTCACGTCACTATTGGCCCAAGAGAAGATAGAGTCCAAGTCTCTCACGTTCTGGATTCAGATTCGGACTGCACAGACATACCTGACTCAAAACGCACACAAGTTTTTCATAGGACTCCGAATTGGGTGATTCTTTTTTTGTTGGAAACTAGATTTCGTGCACTTTCCAACCCAATTGGAATCACCTTCAAATTCGTCCGGAGCGTTGAGTTGTGGACGAAACAATCTGATGTTGCAGCAGAATCCGAGTCAAACTACAAGTCCAAAGGTGTTACATCACCTCCACTTGGGCCCGTTGGCCTTGTACGACCTAGATTTAGTTTTAGGCTGCCTTGGGACGTCCTCCCACCTCCTTGGCCGCCACCCCTTGCTCCTATATAAGTAGATCCATCTAGTAGCTTTTTCTGGGGATTTGTTTAGTTAAAAGTTAGCCATTGCAACTTCGTGTACTTCGTTTGTGTCCAACGACCAGACCAAGACCGCTTCCGGATCCCCACCATTATCAACGCTTCATATATATTTGAAATATTCAGATTGCTTTATCATATTCTTGCTCGTTCTTCGATTGCTAGCAGGAATAGACCTTCGTGGTCAGGCTGACCGTGCTTCCAGCATCGTCAGTAACCTCAGGAGATTGGTTTAGCGATTGCTAAGGCGCAACGTCGTGCACGTTTGTAGTCGGATCGTCAAAGTCGTCTCCACCAAATCGATAGTTATCATCTCATCGAAAGATCGGGACCCTCGCCTCTATCAAGTGGTATCAGTTTTCAGGTTGCTCGGTGAGAATTTCCAGTTTTTCTTAGATTAGATTTATTTTCTTACCTATTGTCCAAGAAAAAGCCACAAAAAAAAGTTAGATCTGTTCAGCCTTTATCCAAGCCAGTCTGAGCCTTTGCAATTTTCTATTCATTGCTTGCATAGTTGAATATCGGTTGCATCGTTGTGTCAGTTGCTGGTCTTAGTGTCTAGTTCCTTTAGAGTTTCGAGTTCTGTTCACATTAGTCACGCCGCCGCTGCATCATTATCCGTTCCGCTGTCCACCATCCCATCTATTAATTTCCACCACGTGCTATGCACTGTTCATTGTCATAATCATAGTTGAGGTCATTCACATCTTCGCCTGATCCAATCTGCATCTTATCTAGTTTGTCTTGGAAAGAGGGAGAAAAAAAAGATAGAGAAAAAAAGGAAAGAAAAAGAGAGAGAAGAAAAAAAAAGCGTGAGAAAAAAAAAGAGAAGAAAAAAGTTGGATCTATCTAGAATCAATCTCGTACCTGAATTCGGATTGGAATCTGTTTTGCGCACTGTTCAGTAAAACAGGTGTGTCTTCCTCATACGAAGTCCGTTTTAGCTCCGTGAGTACTCAAATTAAAGATAGCGACGAGCCGCATCTAAATAGTTGCAGAAGCTAGTTCAATATTTGACACCTCAAAATCGGCTTCTAAATAGGTCTTTTTGCCCTCCGAAGTTCGTGAATACAGCTTGTTCCAATTTTTCAGGCCAGTTTTAGAATTCTTTGACTCCTCATATCAACTCGGAATTGAGTGATTCTTTTTGCATTGGAAAGCTTGAGTTAGTAGCATTCTTTGAAAGAATTTATCAGAAAATTGTCTCAAACTTTTCAAGAGGAAAGTTGGAGAGAGAGTTGTTGTATATCCTGCTTGGCAGTTGTTTTTCATCATTATCTTCACTGCCGTTGTGATCTTCACTTATATCTTGCTATCAAGAGCTACTTACTATCCTTCATTGATGCTAGTTGTGCTACGCCGTGACCTCATTAGTGTTCTAAGCTCGCGTCTCTAGTCCGGTCTAGCCTAGGACCAGCACAGTACCGCCGTTGAGCATTTATTCAACATTGCATCTTTGAATTGATTATTGCTAATCTTTTGCTACCATATATAGCCAACCCAGCTCCACATATTTCTACACCGTGTATACGTACGCTCCCCTGGCAATCGCTTTACTCAATATTCGGAGTTACTTGACACCGCTGGTTGCCGATCACCGCCTGCTGCATGGTAAGAATTTGTAAGACATTGATATTTGCTTTACTGTGAGCGTTTTACCACCACATCCTAGTAGTTATAGGAACATTATTTTTGGGTTTTGTTTCTTGTTCTACTAATCATGACAGGATCCAGAGTCAATTCATGGGTCGCGGGAGACGTGCCACCACCTTTGCAAATACCACAACCGTCACGAGAGGTGCACAAACATCCAAATGCACATGATCAGGTTAATGTATCTATACCACCATTTAATGACCATTTTAAACCTGCTTTATATATTGAATGGGAGTTCGACATAAAAAATATATTTGCTTCCCATAATTTTAGTGAACATAAAAAGGTTAAGGTTGTGGTTGGTTCTTTCACTGGTTATGCTTTGGTTTGGTGGAGTGAATATTGTCGGTTACACCCTGATTATATACCTACTACTTGGGATGATTTGAAACTTGCCATGCGACATACTTTCATCCCTGCTTATTATACTCGTGACATGATTAAGAAGTTGCAACACTTAAAACAAGGTAGTGAAACTGTAACAAAATATTATGATGATTTATAAACTACCTTGTTGCATTCCTCTTTAGAAGAAAGTGAAGATGATTTTATGGATAGATTTTGGGGAGGATTAAACCGTGATATTCAAGAGATACTAATTCATGAAGAGTGTTATCTTATGGACCATTTGTTTCATCTTGCTTGCAAAGCTGAACTGGAAATAAAACGACGTGTTGGCCACGAGGAGAACAAGCGCACGATGCACATTCCAAGAGTTGATATGATTGTTCCTTCAACTACTAGGCATACTATGACAACCACATCCGTTGTTGTCAGGACTACATCACCTCCACCATGTGACACATCGCCCCCGAGAGTGGCTACATCATCTGAGTTGATCATAAGAGGTAATGACAAAGGTACTGATCTTCCATCTCTACATGAGAATGATGAATGCCTTGTCAATTTGAATGCACCATCTGATGAGCTACCCACTACTTTGATCACACCACCTATTTTAGAGGACTACGTTGATAATTTGACTTTGCCATGTGATCAAACAACTGAAATACCAACAATTTTGAGTGCACCCATTGAATTAACTATTGATGCAAAAGAACCAATGTTTAATCATTTTGATATGACCTCTAATCTTGGTGATCATTCTGTGTTGTATGACTTATTGCATGTTTGCTTATTTAAGCATGTTGTAGCATGTAAATTTGATGCAAGTAAGGTTTATTCACCAATGTTGGGATGGTTTAATGATGAACATTGTCAATCTTTTGAAATGAATAAGAGCTTCACTTATATGTGCAAACTGAGTTGCAATATTTTCATGCCTTCTACTTCTAGTGCTCTGATACCACTTGATAGAGGCGGGGTGTCCCGATCTTTCGATGAGATGATAACTATCGATTTGGTGGAGACGACTTTGACGATCCGACTACAAACGTGCACGACATTGCGCCTTAGCAATCGCTAAACCAATCTCCTGAGGTTACTGATGATGCCGGAAGCACGGTCAGCCTGACCACGAAGGTCTATTCCTGCAAGCAATCGAAGAACGAGCAAGAATATGATAAAGCAATCTGAATATTGCAAATATATATGAGGTATTGATAATGGTGGGGATCCGTAAGCGGTCTTGGTCTGGTCGTTGGACACAAACGAAGTACACGAAGTTGCAATGGCTAACTTTTAACTAAACAAATCCCAAGCAAAAGCTACTAGATGGATCTACTTATATAGGAGCAAGGGGTGGCGGCCAAGGAGGTGGGAGGACGTCCCAAGGCAGCCTAAAACTAAATCTAGGTCGTACAAGGCCAATGGGCCCAAGTGGAGGTGATGTAACACCTTTGGACTTGTAGTTTGACTCGGATTCTGCTGCAGCATCAGATTGTTTCGTCCACAACTCAACGCTCCGGACGAATTTGAAGGTGATTCCAATTGGGTTGGAAAGTGCACGAAATCTAGTTTCCAACAAAAAAAGAATCACCCAATTCGGAGTCCGTATGAAAAACTTGTGTGCGTTTTGAGTCAGGTGTGTCTGTGCAGTCCGAATCTGAATCCAGAACGTGAGAGACTTGGACTCTATCTTCTCTTGGGCCAAAAGTGACGTGAGAGAACTTTTGGGACAGCAAATAAACATCTCTTTCTTCCTTATCTTCATATGTGGATTGTACAAATGTCCCATACACCTGCAATTAGACAAAACACAAAAGTGTGTGAAGTATTTTTGTTCTGGATAACATAAATAGATTATCGAATAGTTTGCACTAGAAATCACCTGACAAATATGCATATATGCAATATTTTTGGTCATATCCAAGGTAGTCATGTCCTCATCATCCTCCCCTTCTTGAAAATAAAGCCGTCCTCGGCGTTGCTTAATCTGAAATGTGGCTAACAAAAGAGACAAGGTGTACATGTTGTATATGTATATGTCATCCATTTTTACTTCCCTTGATTTTTGCATATATGACACATGAATAGATGAGTAACTTGCATAGTTCATAAAATCTAAAGCCAAAAAATTAGCACAAGAAGTAGAAGGCATGAAAATATTGCAACTCAGTTTGCACAAATAAGTGAAGCTCTTATTCATTTCAAAAGATTGACAATGTTCATCATTAAACCATCCCAACATTGGTGAATAAACCTTACTTGCATCAAATTTACATGCTACAACATGCTTAAATAAGCAAACATGCAATAAGTCATTCAACACAGAATCATCACCAAGATTAGAGGTCATATCAAAATGATTAAACATTGGTTCTTTTGCATCAATAGTTAATTCAATGGATGCACTCAAAATTGTTGGTATTTCAGTTGTTTGATCACATGGCAAAGTCAAATTATCAACGTAGTCCTCTAAAATAGGTGGTGTGATCAAAGGAGTGGGTAGCTCATCAGATGGTGCATTCAAATTGACAAGGCATTCATCATTCTCATGTAGAGATGGAAGATCAGTACCTTTGTCATTACCTCTTATGATCAACTCAGATGATGTAGCCACTCTCGGGGGCGATGTGTCACATGGTGGAGGTGATGTAGTCCTGACAACAACGGATGTGGTTGTCATAGTATGCCTAGTAGTTAAAGGAACAATCATATCAACTCTTGGAATGTGCACCGTGCGCTTGTTCTCCTCGTGGCCAACACGTCGTTTTATTTCCTGTTCAGCTTTGCAAGCAAGATGAAACAAATGGTCCATAGGATAACACTCTTCATGAATTAGTATCTCTTGAATATCACGGTTTAATCCTCCCCAAAATCTATCCATAAAATCATCTTCACTTTCTTCTAAAGAGGAATGCAACAAGGTAGTTTGTAAATCATCATAATATTTTGTTACAGTTTCACTACCTTGCTTTAAGTGTTGCAACTTCTTAATCATGTCACGAGTATAATAAGCAGGGACGAAAGTATGTCGCATGGCAAGTTTCAAATCATCCCAAGTAGTAGGTATATAATCAGGGTGTAACCGACAATATTCACTCCACCAAACCAAAGCATAACCAGTGAAAGAACCAACCGCAACCTTAACCTTTTTATGTTCATCGAAATTATGGGAAGCAAATATATTTTTTATGTCGAACTCCCATTCAATATATAAAGCAGGTTTAAAACGGCCATTAAATGGTGGTATAGATACATTAACCTGATCATGTGCATTTGGATGTTTGTGCACCTCTCGTGACGGTTGTGGTATTTGCAAAGGTGGTGGCACGTCTCCCGCGATCGACAAAGCCCATGAATTGACTGTGGATCCTGTCATGATTAGTAGAACAAGAAACAAAACCCAAAAATATTGTTCCTTCAACTACTAGGCATACTATGACAACCACATCCGTTGTTGTCAGGACTACATCACCTCCACCATGTGACACATCGCCCCCGAGAGTGGCTACATCATCTGAGTTGATCATAAGAGGTAATGACAAAGGTACTGATCTTCCATCTCTACATGAGAATGATGAATGCCTTGTCAATTTGAATGCACCATCTGATGAGCTACCCACTACTTTGATCACACCACCTATTTTAGAGGACTACGTTGATAATTTGACTTTGCCATGTGATCAAACAACTGAAATACCAACAATTTTGAGTGCACCCATTGAATTAACTATTGATGCAAAAGAACCAATGTTTAATCATTTTGATATGACCTCTAATCTTGGTGATGATTCTGTGTTGAATGACTTATTGCATGTTTGCTTATTTAAGCATGTTGTAGCATGTAAATTTGATGCAAGTAAGGTTTATTCACCAATGTTGGGATGGTTTAATGATGAACATTGTCAATCTTTTGAAATGAATAAGAGCTTCACTTATATGTGCAAACTGAGTTGCAATATTTTCATGCCTTCTACTTCTTGTGCTAATTTTTTGGCTTTAGATTTTATGAACTATGCAAGTTACTCATCTATTCATGTGTCATATATGCAAAAGTCAAGGGAAGTAAAAATGGATGATATATACATATACAACATGTACACCTTGTCTCTTTTGTTAGCCACATTTCAGATTAAGCAACGCCGAGGACGGCTTTATTTTCAAGAAGGGCAGGATGATGAGGACATGACTACCTTGGATATGACCAAAAATATTGCATATATGCATATTTGTCAGGTGAATTCTAGTGATACTATTCAATAATCTATTTATGTTATCCAGAACAAAAATACTTCACACACTTTTGTGTTTTGTCTAATTGCAGGTGTATGGGACATTTGTACAATCCACATATGAAGATAAGGAAGAAAGAGATGTTCATTTGCTGTCCAAAAAGTTCTCTCACGTCACTTTTGGCCCAAGACAAGATAGAGTCCAAGTCTCTTACTACTGGATTCAGATTCGGACTGCACAGACATACCTGACTCAAAACGCACACAAGTTTTTCATACGGACTCCAAATTGGGTGATTCCTTTTTTGTTGGAAACTAGATTTCGTGCACTTTCCAACCCAATTGGAATCACTTTCAAATTCGTCCGGAGCGTTGAGTTGTGGACGAAACAATCTGATGCTGCAGCAGAATCCGAGTCAAACTACAAGTCCAAAGGTGTTACATCACCTCCACTTGGGCCCATTGGCCTTGTACGACCTAGATTTAGTTTTAGGCTGCCTTGGGACGTCCTCCCACCTCCTTGGCCGCCACCCCTTGCTCCTATATAAGTAGATCCATCTAGTAGCTTTTTCTGGGGATTTGTTTAGTTAAAAGTTAGCCATTGCAACTTCGTGTACTTCGTTTGTGTCCAACGACCAGACCAAGACCGCTTCCGGATCCCCACCATTATCAATACTTCATATATATTTGAAATATTCAGATTGCTTTATCATATTCTTGCTTGTTCTTCGATTGCTTGCAGGAATAGACCTTCGTGGTCAGGCTGACCGTGCTTCCAGCATCGTCAGTAACCTCAGGAGATTGGTTTAGCGATTGCTAAGGCGCAACGTCGTGCACGTTTGTAGTCGGATCGTCAAAGTCGTCTCCACCAAATCGATAGTTATCATCTTATCGAAAGATCGGGACCCTCGCCTCTATCACTACCCTATTTTCCATGTATTTCGTTTTTGGAGAAAAATAATTTGAATAAAACTCAAATAACCCAAATCGAAAAATAATTATTTCAAATGGATTTTAAATTTGAGTTTCTTTGAACTCCCAACTCATATTTCATAAGTTTTGAAGAAGTCATTTTATCTCCGCTCTTGAAAATCATTGAGTTGCTTAAAGTTTCTGAATTGGAACTATTTTCCAAATGAAATTCAAATATTTTCAACACCCCTTGTCATTCAAATAAATGGAAGAAGTCATGTCATCTTCTCTCCAGGGTTTCGTCGTGAAAAGAATTTGAATTCACGGAGATCACGAATGCAAAATGAAAGTTTGGGAAAGTCCTTTTATTCCCTCTCGTTTAACTTTCAAAAAGGTTTCGAATTTCACTCAATTTCACACAATCAATCAAACATTCAATCAAATCTATCTATTTATTATAACATTCCAAAATTTAGAATTTTGGGATGTTACACCGCACCCTACTCCTTCCTCCCTCCTATCTTTCCGTGTCTCACCCACTCTGTCCCTTACAGCGCAGCCACCTGCCGGAGTACATTCACCAGAGCCCCGATTCGCTCTCCTCGGACCGGATCCGGGGAAGCTACGCCCAGATCTGTCCTCGGTTCCCTCCCTCGCATCCATTCCTGACCTCCGCATTCGTCGCCGTCGCTGGAGAGGCCACCCTGCTGCCACCGGTCTTCTTCCTCCCTGGGATGTAGACGCGCAACGCCCGCAGGTGTTGACCGCGCCGCCGCCGCACGCACCCTGTGAGGCCCGGCCTGGCTCCAACACGTGGACGGCCCAGCAACCGGCCTGCCAGGCCTCCCCCCACCGAACTGGGCCTGGCCCAGCTAGGTGAGCATCAGCCCCTCCTCTCTGTTGGGCTAGCCAGCCAGTTTTGGCCCTCTTCTGTTTTTTTTCTCTTTCAGTGATTTACCTAATTATCCAGAGTTGGCAGATTTACAGAAAACCCCTTCATGTTCATGCATTTAATAACTCCACAACCGTGCATCGGAATTAAACAAAATTAATATGAAAAATGCTTAGAATTTCATCTAGTTTCATAATTTGCAACTTTCATCCATGTTTAAAATGATGTTTGCATATAATTTGCCTATTGCCATTTTAAAATGCTTTATTTCATAACTAATTAACCGTAGCTCCATTTTAAATAAACTTTATATGTAAATGGGGTAGACAAATGCCTAGTTTAACGTGGTGACTTTACTTTTCATGTTTAACAACCCTAAAATATGGTTTAGGGCAGAACAGTACCAACTTTAAAAATATGCATATTAGGAATTTCCGGACTTGTTGCTTGTTGTTCTGGCCTCATTTAAAACTTGCCTAGATAGGTAGTTTTATTATGCTTCACCTATTGCCATGTTTAATAACATTTAATATTGTTGGGTACATAAATGAGAGTGAACTAAATGTTTGAATGTGGTGTTCCGTCAATATGCATCTCATTGCATATTGAGCTCCAGTTAATTTGTAGTATTATTTGTGCATTTTGCCATGCCATGAATCATTAAACTGGACATGCATCATACTTGGTTGTGCATCATTCCATGTTAATGTGATGGTTGTTTACCATGTTGTTTGCTTCTTTCCAGGTTGTTTCTCTCGTTAGCTTCGGTTTCATTTCGGAGTTGTGAGGATCCGTTCGACTACGTCCGCTTGTCTTCTTCATGGACTCGTTCTTCTTCCTTGCAGGATCTCAGGAAAGATGACCATACCCTCAAAATCACTTCTATCTTTGCTTGCTAGATGTTCGCTCTATTGCTATGTCACGCTACCTACCACTTGTTATATCATGCCTCCCATTTTGCCATGTAAGGCCTCTAACCCACCTTTCCTAGCAAACCGTTGTTTGGCTAAGTTGCCGCTTTGCTCAGCCCTTCTTATAGCGTTGTTAGTTGCAGGTGAAGCTGAAGTTTGTTCCATGTTGGAACATGGATATGTTGGGATATCACAATATCTCTTATTTAATTAATGCATCTATATACTTGGTAAAGGGTGGAAAGCTCGGCCTTATGCCTGGTGTTTTGTTCCACTCTTGCCGCCCTAGTTTCCGTCATACCGGTGTTTATGTTCATTGATTTTGCGTTCCTTACGCGGTTGGGTGTTATGGGAACCCCTTGATAGTTCACTTTGAATAAAACTCCTCCAGCAAGGCCCAACCTTGGTTTTACATTTGCCTAACAACCTATTACCCTTCCCTTGGTTCGGCCAACCCGAGGGTCATCTTTATTTTAATCCCCCCCCGGGGCCAGTGCTTCTCTAAGTGTTGGTCCGAACCGAGTAGACTGCGAGGCCACCTCGGGGAAACTTGAGGTTTACTCGTAGGATGTCTCATCCGGTGTTGCCCTGAGAATGAGATTCTGCGACTCCTTTCGGGATTGTCGACACATCGGGAGGCTTTGCTGGTCTTGTTTTACCATTGTCGAAATGTCTTGTAACCGGGATTCCGAGACTGATCGGGTCTTCTCGAGAGAAGGAATATCCTTCATTGACCATGAGATCTTTTGATGGGCTAAGTTGGGACACCCCTGTAGGGTATAATCTTTCGAAAGCCGTGCCCACGGTTATGTGGCAGATGGGAATTTGTTAATGTTCAGTTGTAGAGAACTTGACACTTGACTTAATCAAAATGCATCAACCGCGTGTGTAGCCGTGAAGGTCTCTTTTCGGCGGAGTCCGGGAAGTGAACATGGTTCTTGTGTTATGGTTGTGCGTAAGTAGTTTCAGGATCACTTCTTGATCATTTCTAGCTTCTAGACCATTGTGTTGCTTCTCTTCTCACTCTTATTTGCGTAAGTTAGCCACCATATATGCTTAGTGCTTGCTGCAGCTCCACCTCATTACCCTATCCTACCCATAAGATTAAATAGTCTTAATCTCACGGGTGTGAGATTGCTGAGTCCTCGTGACTCACAGATACTTCCAAACAGTTGCAGGTGCCGATGATACCAGTGCAGGTGACGCAACCGAGCTCAAGTGGGAGCTCGATGAAGATCTTGTTCCTTGTTTTGTTTCGTTTCCTGTTGATCAGTAGTGGAGCCCAGTTGGGACGATCAGGGATCTAGCATTTGGGGTTGTCTTCTTTATTTTGGTTCCGTAGTCGGACCTTTGATTGTACTTTGGATTATGTATGGATTGTTTATGTATTGTGTGAAGTGGTGATTGTAAGCCAACTCTTTATCCCTTTCTTATTCAGTACATGGGATTGTGTGAAGACTACCCCTCTTGCAACAAACCTACCATGCGATTATGCCTTTAAGTCGTGCCCCGACACATGGGAGATATAGCCACATTGTGGGTGTTACAAGTTGGTAATTAGAGCCATCCCTGACTTAGGAGCCCCCTGCTTGACCGAATCACTGACGTTGTTGAGTCTAGAACAAAATGTTTTGAGTCTTTGGATTATATATATCGGAGAGTAGGATTCTTTTTACTCCTTAGTCCCTTCGTCGCTCTGGTGAGGCCTCCTGGCGTAAAAGTTTTGACTTTTCTCTCCTCAAATTTCACAAATTTTTTTAGGATCACGTGGGTATCTTGGAATCGTTCCGATATTCTTGTGACGAGAACATTGTTCTTGGTGCCTCCTGACATTTAGGGGTTGTGGCAGTGTCCCGGGGAGCTGAGCTCCGAGGTGTTGTCGTCACAATTTTATCGTTACAGTTCTGGAATACCTGAGTTTCGCCGACATCGAAAATCTCTTTTATGCAGTTGTTGGTGAGATAACCTCGACGCCACCCAGTACTGGGTCGGGAGTTCGGGAGTATTGCCATAACTTGTATAACGGATGCTTTTCGAAGGTTGAGGTACACGATTTCTGAAGGTTTCTTGGTTATGTGTTGAAGGATGGATACAGCTGGATGTAGGTATTGTTAGTTTGGGTGAGATATTATGATTCCCCTGTATCCCCAACATCTAATTGCATAACCAGAAAGTTTCGGGAGTTTATAAGTGGGAATTCAAGTAGCTCCTAGAATATCTTCTCAACAGACACATGATACGATATGGGATCTATCATCTGTTTGTTCCGGCTTATTCTGCAAGCCAATCCTTGTTTTGTTTTGAGTTGTGGTATTCCAGTTGCTTCGAAGCCAAATGTGGATTCCATACCTTTCCTAAGCGGCGTTCTCATATTTTTATGTGGATACTAAGCCTTCTTGATCGTCGAGATTGTTTTGTCAATCCTTTTCAACCGACGTGCTTCCCTTCAAGTGGATCTGTTCATTTTCAGCATCCGCAAGATCAACTCTAAGTTCTCTCAGCGGTATCCTTTCCTTCTGCCCAAGTTGCCTTTGTTTTCCCGCCCTCCCACCCTTTTTCTTCAAGGACTCAGATTTCTTAATCAAGTATCCATCTTATGGATGTGAAATCTCTTTATTCTTTTCTTCCAATGCTCTTATCCGGTGATTCTCGGGATGATTCTAATGGAGCTTCAAGTCTATTATTCTTTGTTTGTTTTTTCTCCTTCTCCGGTGGATTCAAGTCAAGCTTTGTCAATCATATCATGTCCTCTTTTCAAATGTTTTCTCATGTCGGTGCACCTCTTAATCATCCATTTCTCGCTATTCAACTATTCCGGAGTGCTGAAGATATCTCAGGTGATTCGTGTTTTCATTTCTAATATGTTCAGCCTATTTCGAGATTGTTATCTCATTCAAGCCATTTAAATTAACCGGTGCAATCTCTCTTTTAAATTGTTCAATGGTGTATCTTTTGAGTGGGCCCTAACCCACAGATCTTTTCCTAGGATCTTACCTGACTCTTCTAATTTTCCCGGAGTTACTCTCAAATTCTTCTCTAAGTTTGAGGTAATAATGAATTATCATCAGTCATATGTATTTCTCCTAGATCTTTCAAATTCTTTCATCATTGGTTCAACCTTTCTAATTTTCATTCCGAAGTGCCTCAACAATTCATGGTGGTGTTTCCCATCGTCATTCTCTGCTTTTGAAGACTGAAGAAGAGTTTTTCCTCCAAATCTTATCTGTTCTCTTGAAGATTCATGGTTCTAGCTTGATTCCATCCTCTCATAATTGTTTTTGATTGTGAAAATTATTTCCACCCATCCGGAGCATTTCAGGAGTCTTTTCAGTTTGATTCTCCGAAGCCCATCATCTCAGAATTATTCATTCTCAGCTTTCAGCTATTGTTCTCCAAATCTTACCGATGCATCATTCAAATATTCTCTAATCAGCTTGTGATCTCTTCGTTCTCTTGTATCAAATTCCCTCAAGTATCTTCATTCGTTCTCTAATTCTTCCCGGTGTTTCCTTATCTTTTCTTCTTTCATTTTAAATCCTTATGGTGGTTCGTTCAACAGTTCTCTTCCTTGGTTATCATATCAATTCGTTCGTTCTTTCCAATCCTACCGGTGGTTCGTTGAAGACCTTCCAAAGTTTGCGCTATATCTCTCTTAATCCTTCCTATGAGAATAAGTAGCATGCCAAATCCGTTTCTTGTCATCAATTTAAATTGGCGAAGGATAAGAATAATGTAATTCTTATTCTTCTTTCACCCAAGTGATTAATTCCTTCCTTCAGAGTTTGTTCATGAGGAAGAAATTCTTGGTTCCAAGTTGTTCATCTATCTTTTCCGGAGCTCCAAGTTTTTTCTCGGTTATACCTTGTGTTTTCAACTTCTCTTTCTTTCTATCATCCGTTATTACCAGAGTTCTTCACGGAGGCTCTACATGGTGGTTCATCAAGGATTCTTTTCATTCTTCAATTGTCCTCAAGATTTCTCTCGAAGTTATGATCCGCCAAGCTATACTCTAAATTTAACATGGTGCTCGACACGTGTTTTGTTTTGAGGAGTTCAAGTATTCTTCATCTTGCATCCGAAGTGCAGTTCTTCCTATCTTATCTTTTGAGGTGGTGTTATGTCATTCTTGACAATTTGAGTTCATGTTTCATGATTCACATGTTGTCAAGAATGAGATATTTTAAATCCATCAATCTCTTCGTTGGAGTTATCTTGGGTTATGTTTAACCTAAAGCTTTCCCTAAGGATTGTTGCTATTTATGGTGCTTATAAATGACCCAAGTTCTTTATTTATCCTTCCGGTGAAATAAGTTTCTCGTCTCCTTATTGATATCAATCCAATCTATTATTTTCGTTAGTGGCAGAATTTCACCTCATAGTTTTGAGTAGTTTTCCATAAGCCCACAACAAGCTTGTTCTTTTCGTTGTTGATTTTCCAACAACTCCATATGACCTTCTTGGAACGGTGCTTTCCAAGCTCAATTGTGGCAGAAGCTGGCATTTTCTTCTCCATTCTGTCATTCCAATGATCAATCTTCTATTCTTCCTTCCAGAGGCATAGTGATGTTGCTCTCTTCACCCATCATCCCATTTTTGTCAAAGATCATGCTCTTTCCTTTTTCTTATCCATTCAACCGGAGTGTCGTGTCCTTCATTCAAGTTCTCACATCTTATCAAGTTTTGCCTCCTTCTCAACCGGAGTGCCGTCTGAAATCTTTCTTACCCCTTGTGCCATTCTTTCAATAGTTCTGGAGGTCATGTGTTGTTGACTTCATCAAGTATCTTCTCATCTTGTCAAGCTCAACTTCATTTCCTTCCATTTACAGTCGGAGTGTTGTCCAAATCATATAATTCTTATTCCTTCTCTATCTTGTTTTAACAGGAGTGTTGTGTCTATCATTCCTTTTCTAACTGGAGTCTCATCCAAGTGCTTTCATTTTGCCAAGTTCATATTCTTTACCTTCCTTTTCCAACCGGAGTGTTGTCGTAATTGATCCTTATCGTTCCTTGTACATCTCGTTTCTACCGGAGTGCTTGCATGTACTTCTTGTCCATTGTAACACTTTTCTTATGTCTTTCAACCTACAAGGTTCTTGTAATGTTCCTTGTTCCTTTTTTCTAACGGACTGTTTTCAACTTTGTTCATCTTCGTTGTATTCTTTCTTTCAATTTGTTCGACCTCTCAAGGTTCTTTGGTTTCACTCATTTGTCAAAGAAGCAACTTAGTTTTACCTCTTCTCTTCCTCTTCTGTTTCTCTCCAGTGCCATCCTTAGATCTCGGGATGAGATCCTCTTGTAGTGGTGGAGTGTTGTAACGCCCCGAGACCAATGTGTCAGGTGTTTTCCAGTCATTCGTTGTTGTTGCCTTGTCATTTCCTTGCGTGTTGCATCTTGCCATGTCATCATGTGCATTGCATCATCATGTTTTCAAAAGTTGCATCCGTCCGGGTTCCCCAGTTCTCTCTGTTGTCCGTTCTGAGCCCAGACACACTTGCACGCGCCCGCGGCATGTCCGAAATAGTATTTTATAAGTGACCGGAAAATGTTCTCGGAATGGGTTGAAAGTTGGCATGCGGTGTTTTTATGTTGTCAGTAGGTCGCCTGCCAAGTTTCATCGCATTCGGAGTCCGTTTGATGCCCCAACGGTTAACTATAGTGGCATTATAGTCGATCAAAATGTCGGACGTTTTCGGTCTCCGGAAACGGTTGCCTGGCTGCCTTCGTTTCTCTCCCCTCAGCCCAAGCCCCTCTACACCGTCCATCTATCCCACCTTCCTACCCCCTCTGCTCCGAACTGTCCGATGGCGATCGAACGGCTCTGAAATGGAGCAAAACCCCCAAGCCCCAACCCTAGCTCCTCCTGCTATATATGGACACCCCCTAGTCCATTTTTGGCCTCCTACCTACCCCCTCCTCAATTTCTGCGCCACCAGCCACCTCCTACCTATAGCCGCCGCCCCCCTTCTCGGAATCCATGCCCGGCCAGCCCTCCGCTGCCAAGTGGCGTTCCACCACTGGTCGCGCCGCCGCAGAAGACACCCCGCAGCCAACTAGGGCCGGCCACCTGTCCCCTGCCTCCCTCCAGCCACCGCGGCCCGCCCGAGCCCATGCGCAGCCCGAGCAAGCCCATCGGGGCCCGATCATCGTCGTAGCCCCGCTCCTTGATCCGATCTGGATTGGGAGGGGACGCCCGAGACCCTGCTCGACCTCGCCGCCTCGCCGGACAACGCCGCTGCGCTGGAGCACCGCCGCCACCGGCGACCACCTCCACCCAGTGATGAGGACATGACTACCTTGGATATGACCAAAAATATTGCATATATGCATATTTGTCAGGTGATTTCTAGTGCAAACTATTCAATAATCTATTTATGTTATCCAGAACAAAAATACTTCACACACTTTTGTGTTTTGTCCAATTGCAGGTGTATGGGACATTTGTACAATCCACATATGAAGATAAGGAAGAAAGAGATGTTTATTTGCTGTCCAAAAAGTTCTCTCACGTCACTTTTGGCCCAAGAGAAGATAGAGTCCAAGTCTCTCACGTTCTGGATTCAGATTCGGACTGCACAGACACACCTGACTCAAAACGCACACAAGTTTTTCATACGGACTCCGAATTGGGTGATTCTTTCTTTGTTGGAAACTAGATTTCGTGCACTTTCCAACACAATTGGAATCACCTTCAAATTCGTCCGGAGCGTTGAGTTGTGGACGAAACAATCTGATGCTGCAGCAGAATCCGAGTCAAACTACAAGTCCAAAGGTGTTACATCACCTCCACTTGGGCCCATTGGCCTTGTACGACCTAGATTTAGTTTTAGGCTGCCTTGGGACGTCCTCCCACCTCCTTGGCCGCCACCCCTTGCTCCTATATAAGTAGATCCATCTAGTAGCTTTTCCTTGGAATTTGTTTAGTTAAAAGTTAGCCATTGCAACTTCGTGTACTTCGTTTGTGTCCAACGACCAGACCAAGACCGCTTACGGATCCCCGCCTTTATCAATACTTCATATATACTCGCAATATTCAGATTGCTTTTATCATATTCTTGCTTGTTCTTCGATTTCTTGCAGGAATAGACCTTCGTGGTCAGGTTGATTGTGCTCCAGCGTGGTTAATAACCTCTCGGAGTTGGTTTAGCGATTGCTAAGGCGCAACGTCGTGCACGTTTGTAGTCGGATCGTCAAAGTCGTCTCCACCAAATCGATAGTTATCATCTCATCGAAAGATCGGGACACCCCGCCTCTATCAAGTGGTATCAGTTTTCAGGATGCTCGGTGAGAATTTCCAGTTTTTCTTAGATTAGATTTATTTTCTTACCTATTGTCCAAGAAAAAGCCACAAAAAAAAGTTAGATCTGTTCATCCTTTATCCAAGCCAGTCTGAGCCTTCGCAATTTTCTATTCATTGCTTGCATAGTTGAATTATCGGTTGCATCGTCGTGTCAATTGCTGGTCTTAGTGTCTAGTTCCTTTAGAGTTTCGAGTTCTGTTCACATTAGTCACGCCGCCGCTGCATCATTATCCGTTCCGCTGTCCACCATCCCATCTATTAATTTCCACCATGTGCTATGCACTGTTCATTGTCATAATCATAGTTGAGGTCATTCACATCTTCGCCTGATCCAATCTGCATAATCATAGGGAGAAAAAAAAAGATAGAGAAAAAAAAGAGAAAAAAAGGAAAGAAAAAGAGAGAGAAGAAAAAAAAGCGTGAGAAAAAAAAAGAGAAGAAAAAAAATTGGATCTATCTAGAATCAATCTCGTACCTGAATTCGGATTGGAATCTGTTTTGCGCACTGTTCAGTAAAACAGGTGTATCTTCCTCATACGAAGTCCGTTTTGGCTCCGTGAGTACTCAAATTGAAGATAGCGACGAGCCGCAGCTAAATAGTTGCAGAAGCTAGTTCAATATTTGACACCTCAAAATCGGCTTCGAAATAGGTCTTTTTGCCCTCCGAAGTTCGTGAATACAGCTTGTTCCAATTTTTCACGCCAGTTTTAGAATTCTTTGACTCCTCATATCAACTCGGAATTGAGTGATTCTTTTTGCATTGGAAAGCTTGAGTTAGTAGCATTCTTTGAAAGAATTTATCAGAAAATTGTCTCAAACTTTTCAAGAGGAAAGTTGGAGAGAGAGTTGTTGTATATCCTGCTTGGCAGTTGTTTTTCATCATTATCTTCACTGCCGTTGTGATCTTCACTTATATCTTGCTGTCAAGAGCTACTTAGTATCCTTCATTGATGCTAGTTGTGCTACGCCGTGACCTTATTAGTGTTCTAGGCTCGCGTCTCTAGTCCGGTCTAGCCTAGGACCAGCACAGTACCGTCGTTGAGCGTTTATTCAACATTGCATGTTTGAATTGATTATTGCTAATCTTTTGCTACCATATATAGCCAACCCAGCTCCACATATTTCTACACCGTGTATACGTACGCTCCCCTGGCAATCGCTTTACTCAATATTCGGAGTTACTTGACACCGCTGGTTGCCGATCACCGCCTGCTGCATGGTAAGAACTTGTAAGACATTGATATTTGCTTTACTGTGAGCGTTTTACCACCACATCCTAGTAGTTATAGGAACATTATTTTTGGGTTTTGTTTCTTGTTCTACTAATCATGACAGGATCCAGAGTCAATTCATGGGCTTTGTCGATCGCGGGAGACGTGCCACCACCTTTGCAAATACCACAACCGTCACGAGAGGTGCACAAACATCCAAATGCACATGATCAGGTTAATGTATCTATACCACCATTTAATGGCCGTTTTAAACCTGCTTTATATATTGAATGGGAGTTCGACATAAAAAATATATTTGCTTCCCATAATTTCGATGAACATAAAAAGATTAAGGTTGCGGTTGGTTCTTTCACTGGTTATGCTTTGGTTTGGTGGAGTGAATATTGTCGGTTACACCCTGATTATATACCTACTACTTGGGATGATTTGAAACTTGCCATGCGACATACTTTCGTCCCTGCTTATTATACTCGTGACATGATTAAGAAGTTGCAACACTTAAAACAAGGTAGTAAAACTGTAACAAAATATTATGATGATTTACAAACTACCTTGTTGCATTCCTCTTTAGAAGAAAGTGAAGATGATTTTATGGATAGATTTTGGGGAGGATTAAACCGTGATATTCAAGAGATACTAATTCATGAAGAGTGTTATCCTATGGACCATTTGTTTCATCTTGCTTGCAAAGCTGAACAGGAAATAAAACGACGTGTTGGCCACGAGGAGAACAAGCGCACGATGCACATTCCAAGAGTTGATATGATTGTTCCTTCAACTACTAGGCATACTATGACAACCACATCCGTTGTTGTCAGGACTACATCACCTCCACCATGTGACACATGGCCCCCGAGAGTGGCTACATCATCTGAGTTGATCATAAGAGGTAATGACAAAGGTACTGATCTTCCATCTCTACATGAGAATGATGAATGCCTTGTCAATTTGAATGCACCATCTGATGAGCTACCCACTACTTTGATCACACCACCTATTTTAGAGGACTACGTTGATAATTTGACTTTGCCATGTGATCAAACAACTGAAATACCAACAATTTTGAGTGCACCCATTGAATTAACTATTGATGCAAAAGAACCAATGTTTAATCATTTTGATATGACCTCTAATCTTGGTGATGATTCTGTGTTGAATGACTTATTGCATGTTTGCTTATTTAAGCATGTTGTAGCATGTAAATTTGATGCAAGTAAGGTTTATTCACCAATGTTGGGATGGTTTAATGATGAACATTGTCAATCTTTTGAAATGAATAAGAGCTTCACTTATATGTGCAAACTGAGTTGCAATATTTTCATGACTTCTACTTCTTGTGCTAATTTTTTGGCTTTAGATTTTATGAATTATGCAAGTTACTCATCTATTCATGTGTCATATATGCAAAAATCAAGGGAAATAAAAATGGATGACATATACATATACAACATGTACACCTTGTCTCTTTTGTTAGCCACATTTCAGATTAAGCAACGCCGAGGACGGCTTTATTTTCAAGAAGGGGAGGATGATGAGGACATGACTACCTTGGATATGACCAAAAATATTGCATATATGCATATTTGTCAGGTGATTTCTAGTGCAAACTATTCAATAATCTATTTATGTTATCCAGAACAAAAATACTTCACACACTTTTGTGTTTTGTCTAATTGCAGGTGTATGGGACATTTGTACAATCCACATATGAAGATAAGGAAGAAAGAGATGTTTATTTGCTGTCCAAAAAGTTCTCTCACGTCACTTTTGGCCCAAGAGAAGATAGAGTCCAAGTCTCTCACGTTCTGGATTCAGATTCGGACTGCACAGACATACCTGACTCAAAACGCACACAAGTTTTTCATACGGACTCCGAATTGGGTGATTCTTTTTTTGTTGGAAACTAGATTTCGTGCACTTTCCAACCCAATTGGAAGCACCTTCAAATTCGTCCGGAGCGTTGAGTTGTGGACGAAACAATCTGATGCTGCAGCAGAATCCGAGTCAAACTACAAGTCCAAAGGTGTTACATCACCTCCACTTGGGCCCATTGGCCTTGTACGACCTAGATTTAGTTTTAGGCTGCCTTGGGACGTCCTCCCACCTCCTTGGCCGCCACCCCTTGCTCCTATATAAGTAGATCCATCTAGTAGCTTTTCCTTGGGATTTGTTTAGTTAAAAGTTAGCCATTGCAACTTCGTGTGCTTCGTTTGTGTCCAACGACCAGACCAAGACCGCTTCTGGATCACCACCTTTGCAAATACCACAACCATCACGAGAGGTGCACAAACATCCAAATGCACATGATCAGGTTAATGTATCTATACCACCATTTAATGGCCGTTTTAAACCTGCTTTATATATTGAATGGGAGTTCGACATAAAAAATATATTTGCTTCCCATAATTTCGATGAACATAAAAAGGTTAAGGTTGCGGTTGGTTCTTTCACTGGTTATGCTTTGGTTTGGTGGAGTGAATATTGTCGGTTACACCCTGATTATATACCTACTACTTGGGATGATTTGAAACTTGCCATGCGACATACTTTCGTCCCTGCTTATTATACTCGTGACATGATTAAGAAGTTGCAACACTTAAAACAAGGTAGTGAAACTGTAACAAAATATTATGATGATTTACAAACTACCTTGTTGCATTCCTCTTTAGAAGAAAGTGAAGATGATTTTATGGATCAATTTTGGGGAGGATTAAACCGTGATATTCAAGAGATACTAATTCATGAAGAGTGTTATCCTATGGACCATTTGTTTCATCTTGCTTGCAAAGCTGAACAGGAAATAAAACGACGTGTTGGCCACGAGGAGAACAAGCGCACGGTGCACATTCCAAGAGTTGATATGATTGTTCCTTCAACTACTAGGCATACTATGACAACCACATCCGTTGTTGTCAGGACTACATCACCTCCACCATGTGACACATCGCCCCCGAGAGTGGCTACATCATCTGAGTTGATCATAAGAGGTAATGACAAAGGTACTGATCTTCCATCTCTACATGAGAATGATGAATGCCTTGTCAATTTGAATGCACCATCTGATGAGCTACCCACTACTTTGATCACACCACCTATTTTAGAGGACTACGTTGATAATTTGACTTTGCCATGTGATCAAACAACTGAAATACCAACAATTTTGGGTGCACCCATTGAATTAACTATTGATGCAAAAGAACCAATGTTTAATCATTTTGATATGACCTCTAATCTTGGTGATGATTCTGTGTTGAATGACTTATTGCATGTTTGCTTATTTAAGCATGTTGTAGCATGTAAATTTGATGCAAGTAAGGTTTATTCACCAATGTTGGGATGGTTTAATGATGAACATTGTCAATCTTTTGAAATGAATAAGAGCTTCACTTATATGTGCAAACTGAGTTGCAATATTTTCATGCCTTCTACTTCTTGTGCTAATTTTTTGGCTTTAGATTTTATGAACTATGCAAGTTACTCATCTATTCATGTGTCATATATGCAAAAATCAAGGGAAGTAAAAATGGATGACATATACATATACAACATGTACACCTTGTCTCTTTTGTTAGCCAAATTTCAGATTAAGCAACGCCGAGGACGGCTTTATTTTCAAGAAGGGGAGGATGATGAGGACATGACTACCTTGGATATGACCAAAAATATTGCATATATGCATATTTGTCAGGTGATTTCTAGTGCAAACTATTCAATAATCTATTTATGTTATCCAGAACAAAAATACTTCACACACTTTTGTGTTTTGTCCAATTGCAGGTGTATGGGACATTTGTACAATCCACATATGAAGATAAGGAAGAAAGAGATGTTTATTTGCTGTCCAAAAAGTTCTCTCACGTCACTTTTGGCCCAAGAGAAGAAAGAGGCCAAGTCTCTCACGTTCTGGATTCAGATTCGGACTGCACAGACACACCTGACTCAAAACGCACACAAGTTTTTCATACGGACTCCGAATTGGGTGATTCTTTTTTTGTTGGAAACTAGATTTCGTGCACTTTCCAACACAATTGGAATCACCTTCAAATTCGTCCAGAGCGTTGAGTTGTGGACGAAACAATCTGATGCTGCAGCAGAATCCGAGTCAAACTACAAGTCCAAAGGTGTTACATCACCTCCACTTGGGCCCATTGGCCTTGTACGACCTAGATTTAGTTTTAGGCTGCCTTGGGACGTCCTCCCACCTCCTTGGCCGCCACCCCTTGCTCCTATATAAGTAGATCCATCTAGTAGCTTTTCCTTGGGATTTGTTTAGTTAAAAGTTAGCCATTGCAACTTCGTGTACTTCGTTTGTGTCCAACGACCAGACCAAGACCGCTTACGGATCCCCGCCTTTATCAATACTTCATATATACTCGCAATATTCAGATTGCTTTTATCATATTCTTGCTTGTTCTTCGATTGCTTGCAGGAATAGACCTTCGTGGTCAGGTTGATTGTGCTCCAGCGTGGTCAATAACCTCTCGGAGTTGGTTTAGCGATTGCTAAGGCGCAACGTCGTGCACGTTTGTAGTCGGATCGTCAAAGTCGTCTCCACCAAATCGATAGTTATCATCTCATCGAAAGATCGGGACACCCCGCCTCTATCACCCAGGCCGGACCCCGCACCCTGCTCCTTCCTCCCTCCTATCTTTCCTTGTATCACCCTCTCTGTCCCTTATAACGCAGCCACCTGCCGGAGTACATTCACTGAAGCCCCGATTCGCTCACCTCCGACCGGATCCGGGGAAGCTACGCCCAGATCCGTCCTCGGTTCCCTCCCCTGCATCCATTCCTGACCTCCGCATTCGCCGTCGTCGCCGGAGAGGCCACCCTGCTGTCGTCGGTCTTCTTCCTCCCTGGGATGTAGATGCGCAGCGCCTGCTGGCGTTGACCGCGCTGTCGTCGCACGCATCCTGTGAGGCCCGGCCCGGCTCCAATGCGTGGACGGCCCAGCAACCGGCCTGCCAGGTGATGAGGACATGACTACCTTGGATATGACCAAAAATATTGCATATATGCATATTTGTCAGGTCATTTCTAGTGCAAACTATTCAATAATCTATTTATTATTGAATAGTTTGCACTAGAAATGACCTGACAAATATGCATATATGCAATATTTTTGGTCATATCCAAGGTAGTCATGTCCTCATCACCAGGCCTCCCCCCATCGAACTGGGCCTGGCCCAGCTAGGTGAGCACTAGCCCCTCCTCTCTGTTGGGCTAGCCAGCCAGTTTTGGCCCTCTTCTGTTTTTTCTCTTTCAGCGATTTATCTAATTATCCAGAGTTGGCAGATTTATAGAAAACCCCTTCATGTTCATGCATTTAATAACTCCACAACCGTGCATCGGAATTAAACAAACTTAATATGAAAAATGCTTAGAATTTCATCTAGTTTCATAATTTGCAACTTTCATCCATGTTTAAAATGATGTTTGCATATAATTTGCCTATTGCCATGTTAAAATGCTTTATTTCATAACTAATTAACCATAGCTCCATTTTAAATAAACTTTATATGTAAATGGGGTAGAAAAATGCCTAGTTTAACGTGGTGACTTTACTTTGCATGTTTAACAACTCTACAATATGGTTTAGGGCAGAACAGTACCAACTTTAAAAATATGCATATGAGGATTTTCCGGACTTGTTGCTTGTTGTTCCGGCCTCATTTAAAACTTGCCTAGATATGTAGTAATAATATGATTCACCTCTTGCCATGTTTAATAACATTTAATATTTTTGGGTACATAAACGAGAGTGAACTAAATGTTTGAATGTGGTGTTCCGTCAATATGCATCTTGTTGCATATTGAGCTCCACTTAATTTGTAGTATTGTTTGTGCATTTTGCCATGCCATGAATCATTAAACCGGACATGCATCATACTTGGTTGTGCATCATGCCATGTTTATGTGATGGTTTTTTACCATGTTGTTTGCTTCTTTCCGGGTTGCTTCTCTCGTTAGCTTCGGTTTCGTTTCGGAGTTGTGAGGATCCGTTCGACTACGTCCGCTTGTCTTCTTCATGGACTTGTTCTTCTTCCTTGCGGGATCTCAGGCAAGATGACCATACCCTCGAAATCACTTCTATCTTTGTGATGAGGACATCAATACAATTGTTACACCCACAGCCCCTGCTGCTATACATATTGGACCAATTACTAGAGCTCGTGCACGCCAACTAAATTACCAGGTACTTTCGTTTCTTGGTAATGATTCTAATGTTCATGAGAATATGATGCTGCCTAAATTGGATACATTTGTTTTGCTTACAAATGAAGGGCCTAGCTTGGAGAAGGATGAACATTGGAGCAAGAACAAGCATGGAGATGATGCCATGCGCAAGGGGAACAAGAACGGAGTTACAAGTGATGATTTCAGGACTTTGAAGCCACCATAATGGGTGCATGAAGCCTTGGACGAAATATACAAGATGCCACTTCATAATTTTCGTCCCGAGGCTATTTTAGGTGCTGCGTCACCTTATTATTGGGCCAGGCCCATGTAATTTCGAAATACATAAGTATAGGCTATTTTTAGAGTCCGTATGTGTGGGGAAACAAAAGATAGGGTTGATTTCGGACCCCTCCACCAAGGGCCACGAAATTCCCCCCTCTTCCTCCATATATACAGCCCTTAGGGCATCGTTTAGACTTTGGGATTTGTTTAGTTAAAAGTTAGCCATTGCAACTTCGTGTATTTCGTTTGTGTCCAACGACCAGACCAAGACCGCTTACGGATCCCCACCTTTATCAATACTTCATACATATTCGCAATATTCAGATTGCCTTTATCATATTCTTGCTCGTTCTTCGATTGCTTGCAGGAATAGACCTTCGTGGTCAGGTTGATCGTGCTCCGGCGTGGTCAATAACCTCAGGAGATTGGTTTAGCGATTGCTAAGGCGCAACGTCGTGCACGTTTGTAGTCGGATCGTCAAAGTCGTCTCCACCAAATCGATAGTTATCATCTCATCGAAAGATCGGGACACCTCGCCTCTATCAAGTGGTATCAGATTTCCAGGTTGCTCGGTGAGATTTTACAGTTTTTCGTAGTTTAGATCGAGTCTGTTCTTCATACCTATAGTCCACGAAAAAGCCAAAAAAAATTAGGGTTAGTTCATCCCATCCGAACCAATCTGAGCCTTGCATAATCTTTTCTGTATTTGCTTTGTTGAATTTGCGGTTGCATCATCGTGTCCAGTTGCTGGTCTTAGAGTCTAGTCTTTTAGAGTTTCGAGTTCTGGTCATAAGTTGTCAGGCCGCCGCCGCACCATCATCATCGCCCCTGCCATCTACCACCACCGCTTATCCGCCACCGCTCCGAATCCGTATCCATATACCACCACCAATCCGTGTCCATATACCACCACCGATCCATATCCATATACTACCACCGCTACCACCACCGCTGCCATATACCACCACCATATATCCACCACCAATCCGAGTTCCTTGCATATTAGGTTTGTTTTCGGGATCCATCTAATTTCCGATTCGTGTTTCCTTGTCTGAGTAGGTTTCGGATTCCAGCAATCTTTTGCCGTCCGTAGAAGAGGTTGGTTTCCAAAAAAAAAAGAGTCCGGAAACCACCCTCCGTTTAGGCCCAAAATTTTCGGAAAACGCACTTGACAAAAAATTTTCTGGCTATCCTATTTTTAGGTGTTTCTAAGCGTATTGAGACAGTCGCCGTTATAGAAAGTTTTTTTTGACCCGTTTCCAGTTTTTGGGTCCGGGCAGTCAAAAGAAAAATTTGGTCACAAAAATTTCGTGCCCATCCTGTCAGTTTGACCTGGGAAGAGTTTTGAGACACTCGCCATTATAGTGATTTTTCGCAAAAAAAAAAGAAAAGAAGAGAGCAGCGCAAAAAAAAGCAGCGCAAAAAAAAGAGCGAAAAAAACAAATTCGAGAGTGTGCTTTTCCCTTGTTTACGTGCAGCGCCGTGATTTTGTTAGTGTTCTAGGCTCGCGTCTCTAGCACGGTCTAGCCTAGGACCAGCACAGTACCGTCGTTGAGTGTTTATTCAATTTTGCATCTCTGAATTGATTATTGCTGACCCTTTTTGCTACCATATTATAAGCCTTCCCAGCTCCACATACATCTACGTCGTGCGTTTGACTCTCCCTGGTAATCGCTCTATCCAAGCTTTGAGAGTTGTGACTACAACGGTTGCCGATCACCGCCTGTTGCTGGGTAAGAACTGGTAAGAATTTGAGTTTTGCTTGACGGATTTGTGACACCCACCACCACCACTTGTTCGTAGTCTGTAGGAACATATTCTTGTGTGTTTCTATTGCTGCTAACCAGGCCAGGATCACAAGCCGACGAGATTGACTGGGAGAATTTATCGAACAAGGAGCTTCATGATAAGTTTCAGCAAATGATGACTGAACAGGTGCAAGATGTGCTGAACAATTTTGAAGAGGCCATGGAGAAGATTACTGGCCTTGAGAAGACGTTCGAAACAAAGCTCGATAATAGATTTAATGAACTGCTTGCGCGTCTTCCACCACCGGCTGCACCTGTCGCACCTCTGCAACAACAACAACTACGCCCCCTTCCGAATCAGTATGGACGAGCACAGCGTGTTCCTATTGAGCGAGGACAAAATTCTGGTGCCGCTGCTACTGCTGTTGGTGCTTCTTTGGCTCCTGCTACTGCTCCTGCTGGTACCCAGGAGGATGATGATTATGTGGGAGATTATGAGGATGAGGTTGATCAAAATCCGAACTACGTGCAGCCACCAGCACCACCACCACCAGGTCGACCTCAGGTATATATTTGTAATGGTAGGCCTGCACCACCACCTCAGGTACGAGATGATGTCCATATTCCTAAACTGAAATGGAATATTCCACCATTTGAGGGTAGATATGTTCCTGATATATATCTTACTTGGGAGTTAGAAACTGAACAACGTTTTACATGTTTACAATATCCCGAGGAGAGACGGGTTGCTGCTGCTGTTTGTGCTTTCACTAGTTTTGCATGTGTCTGATGGCCTGAACATTGTAGATTATATCCTATTCCAACTACTTGGGCTGCTTTCAAAACTGCTATGCGTACGCGTTGGGTTCCACCATATTATCAACGTGAATTGCTTCAAAAATTTGCAGCGTTTAAAACAAGGAAAAAATTCTGTAGAAGAATATTATCAGGAATTACAAACTGGCATGATTCGATGTGGTATTGTTGAGGAGAATGAAGCTATGCTTGCACGTTTTCTGGGTGGATTAAATAGAGAGATTCAGACCATTCTAGACTATAAAGAGTATACTAATATCACTCGTTTATTCCATCTTGCTTGTAAAGCTGAACGTGAAGTGCGGGATCGACAAGGATTGGCGCGAACTAACTTTTCTGCAGGCCGACCTTCCTCATGGACGCCGCGTGCATCTTCTACTTCAACTGCACCAGCACCTCAATCAGGTGCCTCCTACAGCCGTGATACAAGAAAACAGGAACAACCACCATTATCTGCCAAGAGCGCACCTGCCGGGCCTGCACAGAGTTCTTCTTCTTCCAGGGCATCAACAGGGCACACAAGTGATATTATTTGTCGTCGTTGTAAGGGAGGAGGTCATTATGCGAGAGAATGCAAATCTCCGCGTGTGATGATTGCTACCGCGGATGGTGGATATGAGTCCGCTAGTGACTATGATGAGGAGACTTTGGCTCTTATTACACGTGAAGAACATGGTGGAGATGATTCTGATCATGAGACGCAATACATGGCTCCTGAAGACGCTGACAGGTATGAATGTTTAGTTGCTCAACGTGTTTTGAGTGTGCAGGTCACACAAGCTGAGCAAAATCAGAGGCACAATTTGTTCCATACCAAGGGAGTTGTGAAAGAACGTTCTGTGCGCGTTATCATAGATGGAGGGAGCTGCAACAACTTGGCTAGCATGGAGATGGTGGAGAAGCTTTCTCTCACCACAAGACCACATCCACATCCTTACTACATCCAATGGTTCAACAACAGCGGCAAGGTTAAGATAATACGTACTGTTCGTGTGCATTTTAGTATCTCTACATATGCTGATTATGTTGATTGTGATGTGGTACCTATGCAAGCATGTTCCTTATTACTTGGCAGACCATGGCAATTTGATAAAAATTCTGTACACCATGGTAGAAACAATCACTATACTCTTGTTCATAAGGATAAAAATATTACTTTGCTTCCTATGACTCTTGATTCCATTTTGAAAGATGATATTAATAGAGCTAATAAAGCAAAACAGGAGAAGAATAAGAGTGAAAATCAGATTGTGGCAAAAGAATTTGAGCAACAGATGAAGCCTAATAATAAACCATCTAGTATTGTTTCTGAAGTTAAATTGAAAAGTGCATGTTTATTTGCCACCAAATCTGATATTGATGAGCTAGATTTCAGCAAATCTGTTTGCTATGCTTTTGTGTGCACAGAGGCATTATTTTCATTCAAGGACGTGCCTTCCTCTTTGCCTCCTGCTGTCACTAACATTTTGCAGGAGTTCGCTGACGTTTTTCCACAAGACGTGCCACCGGGATTACCGCCTATTCGAGGGATTGAGCATCAGATCGACTTAATTCCCGGTGCTTCACTGCCAAACCGTGCACCATACCGTACCAATCCAGAGGAGACGAAGGAGATTATGCGTCAAGTACAAGAGCTTCTCGACAAAGGTTATATACGCGAATCCCTTAGTCCTTGTGCTGTTCCTATTATTCTAGTGCCGAAAAAGGATGGTACATCACGTATGTGTGTTGATTGTAGAGGCATTAATAATATTACTATTCGTTATCGTCATCCTATTCCTAGGCTAGATGATATGCTTGATGAATTGAGTGGCTCTACAATATTCTCCAAAGTTGATTTGCGTAGTGGCTACCATCAAATTCGTATGATATTGGGAGATGAATGGAAAACAGCATTTAAAACTAAGTTTGGATTATATGAGTGGTTAGTCATGCCTTTTGGGTTAACTAATGCACCTAGTACTTTCATGAGATTAATGAACGAAGTTTTACGTGCTTTCATTGGACGATTTGTGGTAGTTTACTTTGATGACATATTGATTTATAGCAGATCTTTGGAAGAACATTTGGAACATTTACGTGCTGTTTTTATTGCTCTACGTGATGCACGTTTGTTTGGTAACCTTGGGAAGTGCACCTTTTGCACCGACCGAGTATCTTTTCTTGGCTATGTTGTTACTCCACAGGGAATTGAAGTTGATAAAGCCAAGATTGAAGCTATTGATTTTAAAAATGCATGAGTTAACTAAGGAAAACATTGAGCGTATGAATGCTAAATATAAACTTGCTGGAGATAAGGGTAGAAAACATGTTGTGTTTGCACCTGGAGATCTTGTTTGGTTACATTTGCGTAAGGATAGATTTCCTGATTTGCGCAAATCAAAGCTAATGCCACGTGCTGATGGTCCCTTTAAGGTGTTAGAGAAAATAAATGATAATGCATATAAACTTGAGCTGCCTGCAGATTTTGGGGTTAGTCCCACTTTTAACATTGCAGATTTGAAGCCTTATTTGGGTGAGGAAGATGGACTTCCGTCGAGGACGACTTCATTTCAAGAAGGGGAGGATGATGAGGACATCAATACAATTGTTACACCCATAGCCCCTGCTGCTATACATACTGGACCAATTACTAGAGCTCGTGCACGCCAACTAAATTACCAGGTACTTTTGTTTCTTGGTAATGATTCTAATGTTCATGAGAATATGATGCTGCCTAAATTGGATACATTTGTTTTGCTTACAAATGAAGGGCCTAGCTTGGAGAAGGATGAACATTGGAGCAAGAACAAGCATGGAGATGATGGCATGCGCAAGGGGAACAAGAACGGAGTTACAAGTGATGATTTCAGGACTTTGAAGCCACCATAATGGGTGCATGAAGCCTTGGACGAAATATACAAGATGCCACTTCATAAATTTCGTCCCGAGGCTATTTTAGGTGCTGCGTCACCTTATTATTGGGCCAGGCCCATGTAATTTCGAAATACATAAGTATAGGCTATTTTTAGAGTCCGTATGTGTGGGGAAACAAGAGATAGGGTTGATTTCGGATCCCTCCACCAAGGGCCACGAAATTCCCCCCCTCTTCCTCCATATATACAGCCCTTAGGGCATCGTTTAGACTTTGGGTTTTGTTTAGATTAAAAGTTCGCCATAGCTGCAACTTCGCGTACTTCGTTTGTGTTCAACGACCAGACAAAGGCGTCACAGAACCCCACCTTGATCAATAAAGCTTTCATCTTATATTCGCCATATCCAGATTGCAATCTTAGTTTCTTGCTTGTTCTTCGTTTGCTCGCAGGAAACAGACCCTCGTGGTCAGGTTGATCGTGCTCCG
This sequence comes from Triticum aestivum, assembly GCF_018294505.1. Classification (NCBI taxonomy): domain Eukaryota; kingdom Viridiplantae; phylum Streptophyta; class Magnoliopsida; order Poales; family Poaceae; genus Triticum; species Triticum aestivum. The sequence goes on along the minus strand of NW_025226199.1, from coordinate 44,950 downwards.
GCGTGGTCAATAACCTCTTGGAGTTGGTTTAGCGATTGCTAAGGCGCGACGTCCTCGCACGTTCGTAGTCGGATCGTCAAAGTCGACTTCCACCAAAGCGATATCCATCATCTCATCGAAAGATCGGGACCCTCGCCTCTATCAAGTGGTATCAGATTTCCAGGTTGCTCGGTGAGATTTTACAGTTTTTCGTAGTTTAGATCGAGTCTGTTCTTCATACCTATAGTCCACGAAAAAGCCAAAAAAAAATTAGGGTTAGTTCATCCCATCCGAACCAATCTGAGCCTTGCATAATCTTTTCTGTATTTGCTTTGTTGAATTTGCGGTTGCATCGTCGTGTTCAGTTGCTGGTCTTAGCGTCTAGTCTTTTAGAGTTTCGAGTTCTGTTCACAAGTTGTCACGCCGTCGCCGCACCATCATCATCGCCCCTGCCATCTACCACCACCGCTCCGAATCCGTATCCATATACCACCACCAATCCGCTGCCATATACCACCACCATATATCCACCACCAATCCGAGTTCCTTGCTTATTAGGTTTGAGCAACAAATGAAGCCTAATAATAAACCATCTAGTGTTGCTTCTGAAATTAAATTGATAAGTGCATGTTTATTTGCCACCAAATCTGATATTGATGAGCTAGATTTCAGCAAATCTGTTTGCTATGCTTTTGTGTGCAAAGAGGCATTATTTTCATTCGAGGACGTGCCTTCCTCTTTGCCTCCTGCTGTCACTAACATTTTGCAGGAGTTCGCTGACGTTTTTCCACAAGACGTGCCATCGGGATTACCGCCTATTCGAGGGATTGAGCATCAGATCGACTTAATTCCCGGTGCTTCACTGCCAAACCGTGCACCATACCGTACCAATCCAGAGGAGACGAAGGAGATTATGCGTCAAGTACAAGAGCTTCTCGACAAAGGTTATATACGCGAATCCCTTAGTCCTTGTGCTGTTCCTATTATTCTAGTGCCGAAAAAGGATGGTACATCACGTATGTGTGTTGATTGTAGAGGCATTAATAATATTACTATTCGTTATCGTCATCCTATTCCTAGGCTAGATGATATGCTTGATGAATTGAGTGGCTCTACAATATTCTCCAAAGTTGATTTGCGTAGTGGCTACCATCAAATTCGTATGAAATTGGGAGATGAATGGAAAACAGCATTTAAAACTAAGTTTGGATTATATGAGTGGTTAGTCATGCCTTTTGGGTTAACTAATGCGCCTAGTACTTTCATGAGACTAATGAACGAAGTTTTACGTGCTTTCATTGGACGATTTGTGGTAGTCTATTTTGATGATATACTGATTTATAGCAGATCTTTGGAAGAACATTTGGAACATTTACGTGTTGTTTTTATTGCTCTACGTGATGCACGTTTGTTTGGTAACCTTGGGAAGTGCACCTTTTGCACCGACCGAGTATCTTTTCTTGGCTATGTTGTTACTCCACAGGGAATTGAAGTTGACAAAGCCAAGATTGAAGCTATTAGGAGTTGGCCGCAGCCCAAAACGGTCACACAAGTGAGGAGTTTTCTTGGCCTCGCTGGATTCTATAGGCGTTTTGTGAGAGATTTCAGCACCATTGCTGCACCTCTCAACGAGCTTACAAAGAAGGATGTGCCTTTTGTTTGGGGTACCGCACAGGAAGAAGCCTTCACGGTATTGAAAGATAAGTTGACACATGCTCCTTTACTCCAACTTCCTGATTTTAATAAGACTTTTGAGCTTGAATGTGATGCTAGTGGAATTGGATTAGGAGGTGTGTTATTACAAGATGGCAAACCTGTTGCATACTTTTCTGAAAAATTGAGTGGGCCTAGTCTGAATTATTCTACTTATGATAAAGAATTATATGCTCTTGTTCGGACTTTAGAAACATGGCAACATTATTTATGGCCCAAAGAATTTGTTATACATTCTGATCATGAATCTTTGAAACATATTAAAAGTCAAGCTAAACTGAATCGTAGACATGCTAAATGGGTTGAATTCATTGAGACTTTCCCTTATGTCATTAAACACAAGAAGGGAAAAGAAAATGTTATTGCTGATGCATTGTCTCGTCGCTATACTATGCTTTCACAACTTGACTTCAAAATATTTGGTTTGGAGACCATCAAAGATCAATGATGAGGACATCAATACAATTGTTACACCCACAGCCCCTGCTGCCATACATACTGGACCAATTACTAGAGCTCGTGCACGCCAACTAAATTACCAGGTACTTTCGTTTCTTGGTAATGATTCTAATGTTCATGAGAATATGATGCTGCCTAAATTGGATACATTTGTTTTTCTTACAAATGAAGGGCCTAGCTTGGAGAAGGATGAACATTGGAGCAAGAACAAGCATGGAGATGATGGCATGCGCAAGGAAAACAAGAACGGAGTTACAAGTGATGATTTCAGGACTTTGAAGCCACCATAATGGGTGCATGAAGCCTTGGACGAAATATACAAGATGCCACTTCATAAATTTCGTCCCGAGGCTATTTTAGGTGCTGCGTCACCTTATTATTGGGCCAGGCCCATGTAATTTCGAAATACATAAGTATAGGCTATTATTAGAGTCCGTATGTGTGGGGAAACAAGAGATAGGGTTGATTTCGGACCCCTCCACCAAGGGCCACGAAATTTCCCCCTCTTCCTCCATATATACAGCCCTTAGGGCATCGTTTAGACTTTGGGTTTTGTTTAGATTAAAAGTTCGCCATAGCTGCAACTTCGCGTACTTCGTTTGTGTTCAACGACCAGACAAAGGCGTCACAGAACCCCACCTTGATCAATAAAGCTTTCATCTTATATTCGCAATATCCAGATTGCAATCTTAGTTTCTTGCTTGTTCTTCGTTTGCTCGCAGGAAACAGACCCTCGTGGTCAGGTTGATCGTGCTCCGGCGTGGTCAATAACCTCTCGGAGTTGGTTTAGCGATTGCTAAGGCGCGACGTCCTCGCACGTTCGTAGTCGGATCGTCAAAGTCGACTTCCACCAAAGCGAAATCCACCATCTCATCGAAAGACGGGACACCTTTGCCTCTATCATGCAACAACTTGGCTAGCATGGAGATGGTGGAGAAGCTTTCTCTCACCACAAGACCACATCCACATCCTTACTACATCCAATGGTTCAACAACAGCGGCAAGGTTAAGGTAACACGTACTGTTCGTGTGCATTTTAGTATTTCTACATATGCTGATTATGTTGATTGTGATGTGGTACCTATGCAAGCATGTTCCTTATTACTTGGTAGACCTTGGCAATTTGATAAAAATTCTGTACACCATGGTAGAAACAATCACTATACTCTTGTTCATAAGGATAAAAATATTACTTTGCTTCCTATGACTCCTGATTCCATTTTGAAAGATGATATTAATAGAGCTAATAAAGCAAAACAGGAGACGAATAAGAGTGAAAATCAGATTGTGGCAAAAGAATTTGAGCAACAAATGAAGCCTAATAATAAACCATCTAGTGTTGCTTCTGAAATTAAATTGAAAAGTGCATGTTTATTTGCCACCAAATCTGATATTGATGAGCTAGATTTCAGCAAATCTGTTTGCTATGCTTTTGTGTGCAAAGAGGCATTATTTTCATTCGAGGACGTGCCTTCCTCTTTGCCTCCTGCTGTCACTAACATTTTGCAGGAGTTCGCTGACGTCTTTCCACAAGACGTGCCACTGGGATTACCGCCTATTCGAGGGATTGAGCATCAAATTGACTTAATTCCCGGTGCTTCACTGCCAAACCGTGCACCATACCGTACCAATCCAGAGGAGACGAAGGAGATTATGCGTCAAGTACAAGAGCTTCTCGACAAAGGTTATATACGCGAATCCCTTAGTCCTTGTGCTGTTCCTATTATTCTAGTGCCGAAAAAGGATGGTACATCACGTATGTGTGTTGATTGTAGAGGCATTAATAATATTACTATTCGTTATCGTCATCCTATTCCTAGGCTAGATGATATGCTTGATGAATTGAGTGGCTCTACAATATTCTCCAAAGTTGATTTGCGTAGTGGATACCATCAAATTCGTATGAAATTGGGAGATGAATGGAAAACAGCATTTAAAACTAAGTTTGGATTATATGAGTGGTTAGTCATGCCTTTTGGGTTAACTAATGCGCCTAGTACTTTCATGAGACTAATGAACGAAGTTTTACGTGCTTTCATTGGAATTTGTGGTAGTCTATTTTGATGATATACTGATTTATAGCAGATCTTTGGAAGAACATTTGGAACATTTACGTGCTGTTTTTATTGCTCTACGTGATGCACGTTTGTTTGGTAACCTTGGGAAGTGCACCTTTTGCACCGACCGAGTATCTTTTCTTGGCTATGTTGTTACTCCACAGGGAATTGAAGTTGACAAAGCCAAGATTGAAGCTATTGAGAGTTGGCCGCAGCCCAAAACGGTCACACAAGTGAGGAGTTTTCTTGGCCTCGCTGGATTCTATAGGCGTTTTGTGAGAGATTTCAGCACCATTGCTGCACCTCTCAACGAGCTTACAAAGAAGGATGTGCCTTTTGTTTGGGGTACCGCACAGGAAGAAGCCTTCACGGTATTGAAAGATAAGTTGACACATGCTCCTTTACTCCAACTTCCTGATTTTAATAAGACTTTTGAGCTTGAATGTGATGCTAGTGGAATTGGATTAGGAGGTGTGTTATTACAAGATGGCAAACCTGTTGCATACTTTTTTGAAAAATTGAGTGGGCCTAGTCTGAATTATTCTACTTATGATAAAGAATTATATGCTCTTGTTCGGACTTTAGAAACATGGCAACATTATTTATGGCCCAAGGAATTTGTTATACATTCTGATCATGAATCTTTGAAACACATTAAAAGTCAAGCAAAACTGAACTGTAGACATGCTAAATGGGTTGAATTCATTGAGACTTTCCCTTATGTCATTAAACACAAGAAGGGAAAAGAAAATGTTATTGCTGATGCATTGTCTCGTCGCTATACTATGCTTTCACAACTTGACTTCAAAATATTTGGTTTGGAGACCATCAAAGATCAATATGTGCATGATGCTGATTTTAAAGATGTAATGCAGAATTGTAAAGAAGGAAGAATGTGGAACAAGTTTGTCGTTAACGATGGATTTGTGTTTCGTGCTAACAAGCTATGCATTCCAGCTAGCTCCGTTCGTCTTTTGTTGTTGCAGGAAGCGCATGGAGGAGGATTAATGGGACATTTTGGCGTGAAGAAGACGGAGGACGTACTTGCTACACATTTCTTTTGGCCAAAGATGAGACGGGATGTTGAGCGTTTTATTGCTCGATGCACTACATGTCAAAAAGCTAAGTCGCGACTCAATCCTCATGGTTTATATATGCCTTTGCCTGTACCTAGTGTTCCTTGGGAGGATATATCTATGGACTTTGTTTTAGGTTTACCTCGAACAAAGAAGGGGAGGGATAGCATATTTGTTGTCGTGGATAGATTCTCGAAAATGGCACACTTTATACCATGTCATAAAAGCGATGATGCTGTTAATGTTGCTGATTTGTTCTTTCGTGAAATTATTCGCTTGCATGGTGTGCCAAATACTATTGTTTCAGATCGTGATACTAAATTTCTTAGCCACTTTTGGAGATGTTTATGGGCTAAGTTGGGGACTAAACTGCTTTTTAGTACTACTTGTCACCCCCAAACTGATGGACAAACTGAAGTAGTCAATAGAACGTTGTCTACTATGCTTCGGGCTGTTTTGAAGAATAATAAGAAAATGTGGGAGGAATGCTTGCCTCATATTGAATTTGCTTATAATCGTTCATTGCATTCTACTACTAAGATGTGCCCTTTTGAAGTTGTGTATGGTTTCCTACCTCGTGCACCTATTGATTTGTTGCCTCTTCCATCTTCGGAGAAGGTTAATTTTGATGCTAAACAACGTGCTGAATTGATTTTGAAAATGCATGAGTTAACTAAGGAAAACATTGAGCGTATGAATGCTAAATATAAACTTGCTGGAGATAAGGGTAGAAAACATGTTGTGTTTGCACCTGGAGATCTTGTTTGGTTACATTTGCGTAAGGATAGATTTCCTGATTTGCGCAAATCAAAACTAATGCCACGTGCTGATGGTCCCTTTAAGGTGTTAGAGAAAATAAATGATAATGCATATAAACTTGAGTTGCCTGCAGATTTTGGGGTTAGTCCCACTTTTAACATTGCAGATTTGAAGCATTATGTGGGTGAGGAAGATGAACTTCCGTCGAGGACGACTTCATTTCAAGAAGGGGAGGATGATGAGGACATCAATACAATTGTTACACCCACAGCCCCTGCTGCTATACATACTGGACCAATTACTAGAGCTCGTGCACGCCAACTAAATTACCAGGTACTTTCGTTTCTTGGTAATGATTCTAATGTTCATGAGAATATGATGCTGCCTAAATTGGATACATTTGTTTTGCTTACAAATGAAGGGCCTAGCTTGGAGAAGGATGAACATTGGAGCAAGAACAAGCATGGAGATGATGGCATGCGCAAGGGGAACAAGAACGGAGTTACAAGTGATGATTTCAGGACTTTGAAGCCACCATAATGGGAGCATGAAGCCTTGGACGAAATATACAAGATGCCACTTCATAAATTTCGTCCCGAGGCTATTTTAGGTGCTGCGTCACCTTATTATTGGGCCAGGCCCATGTAATTTCGAAATACATAAGTATAGGCTATTTTTAGAGTCCGTATGTGTGGGGAAACAAGAGATAGGGTTGATTTCGGACTCCTCCACCAAGGGCCACGAAATTCCCCCCTCTTCCTCCATATATACAGCCCTTAGGGCATCGTTTAGACTTTGGGTTTTGTTTAGATTAAAAGTTCGCCATAGCTGCAACTTCGCGTACTTCGTTTGTGTTCAACGACCAGACAAAGGCGTCACAGAACCCCACCTTGATCAATAAAGCTTTCATCTTATATTCGCAATATCCAGATTGCAATCTTAGTTTCTTGCTTGTTCTTCGTTTGCTCGCAGGAAACAGACTCTCGTGGTCAGGTTGATCGTGCTCCGGCGTGGTCAATAACCTCTCGGAGTTGGTTTAGCGATTGCTAAGGCGCGACGTCCTCGCACGTTCGTAGTCGGATCGTCAAAGTCGACTTCCACCAAAGCGAAATCCACCATCTCATCGAAAGACGGGACACCTTTGCCTCTATCACTCTATTAATATCATCTTTCAAAACGGAATCAGGAGTCATAGGAAGCAAAGTAATATTTTTATCCTTATGAACAAGAGTATAGTGATTGTTTCTACCATGGTGTACAGAATTTTCATCAAATTGCCATGGTCTACCAAGTAATAAGGAACATGCTTGCATAGGTACCACATCACAATCAACATAATCAGCATATGTAGAGATACTAAAATGCACACGAAAAGTACGTGTTACCTTAACCTTGCCGCTGTTGTTGAACCATTGGATGTAGTAAGGATGTGGATGTGGTCTTGTGATGAGAGAAAGCTTCTCCACCATCTCCATGCTAGCCAAGTTGTTGCAGCTCCCTCCGTCTATTATGACGCGCACAGAACGTTCCTTCACAACTCCCTTGGTATGGAACAAATTGTGCCTCTGATTTTGCTCAGCTTGTGTGACCTGCACACTCAAAACACGTTGAGCAACTAAACGTTCATACCTGTCAGCGTCTTCAGGAGCCATGTATTGCGTCTCATGATCAGAATCATCTCCACCATGTTCTTCATGTGTAATAAGAGCCAAAGTCTCCTCATCATAGTCACTAGCGGACTCATATCCACCATCTGCGGTAGCAATCATCACACGCGGAGATTTGCATTCTCTCGCATAATGACCTCCTCCCTTACAACGACGACAAATAATATCACTTGTGTGCCCTGTTGATGCCATGGAAGAAGAAGAACTCTGTGTAGGCCCAGCAGGTGCGCTCTTGGCAGATAATGGTGGTTGTGCCTGTTTTCTTGTATCACGACTGGAGGAGGCACCTGATTGAGGTGCTGGTGCACTTGAAGTAGAAGATGCACGCGGTGTCCATGATGAAGGTCGGCCTGCAGAAAAGTTAGATCGCGCCAATGCTTGTCGATCCTGCACTTCACGTTCAGCTTTACAAGCAAGATGGAATAAATGAGTGATATTAGTATACTCCTTATAGTCTAGAATGGTCTGAATCTCTCTATTTAATCCACCCAGAAAACATGCAAGCATAGCTTCATTCTCCTCAACAATACCACATCTAATCATGCCAGTTTGTAATTCCTGATAATATTCTTCTACAGAATTTTTCCCTTGTTTTAAACGCTGCAATTTTTGAAGCAATTCACGTTGATAATATGGTGGAACCCAACGCGTACGCATAGCAGTTTTCAAAGCAGCCCAAGTAGTTGGAATAGGATATAATCTACAATGTTCAGACCACCATACACATGCAAAACTAGTGAAAGCACAAACAGCTGTAGCAACCCGTCTCTCCTCGGGATATTGTAAACATGTAAAATGTTGTTCAGTTTCTAACTCCCAAGTAAGATATATATCAGGAACATATCTACCCTCAAATGGTGGAAATTCAATTTCAGTTTAGGAATATGCACATCATCTCGTACCTGAGGTGGTGGTGCAGGCCTACCATTACGAATATATACCTGAGGTCGACCTGCTGGTGGTGGTGCTGGTGGGTGCACGTAGTTCTGATTTTGATCAACCTCATCCTCATAATCGCCCGCATACTCATCATCCTCCTGGGTACCAGCAGCAGCAGTAGCAGGAGCCAAAGAAGCATCAATAACAGGAACAGCAGCACCAGAAGTTTGGCCATCCTCAATAGGAACACGCTTCGCTCGTCCATACTGATTCGGAAGGATGCGTTGTTGTTGGTGTTGCAGAGGTGCGATAGGTGCAGCCGGCGGTGGTGGTGGTAAACGCGCGAGCAATTCATTAAACTTGCTATCAAGCTTTGTTTCGAACGTCTTCTCCATGCCATCTATCTTCTCCATGGCCTCGTCAAATCTGTTGAGCACATCTTGCACCTGTCCACTCATCATTTGCTGAAATTTATCATGTAGTTGTTTGTTCGTCAGGTTCTCCCAATCAGTCTCATCGGCTTGTGATCCTACCATGGTTAGCAGCAAATAGAAACACACAAGAATATGATCCTACAGACTACTAAGAAATGGTGGTGGTGTATCACAAACCCGTCAAGCAAAACTCAAATTCTTACCAGTTCTTACCCAGCAGCAGGCGGTGATCGGCAACCGTTGTAGTCAAAACTCTCAAAGCTTGGATAGAGCGATTACCAGGGAGAGTCAAACGCACGACGTAGATGTATGTGGAGCTGGGAGGGCTTATAATATGGTAGCAAAAAGGGTCAGCAATAATCAATTCAGAGATGCAAAGTTGAATAAACGCTGAACGACGGTACTGTGCTGGTCCTAGGCTATACCGTGCTAGAGACGCGAGCCTAGAACACTAACAAAATCACGGCGCTGCACGTAAACAAGGAAAAAGCACACTCTGGAATTTTTTTTTCGCTCTTTTTTTTGCGCTCTTTTTTTTTGCGCTGCTTTTTTTTGCGAAAAATCACTATAATGGCGAGTGTCTCAAAACTCTTCCTAGGTCAAACTGACAGGATGGGCACGAAATTTTTTCGACCAAATTTTTTTTTTCGTTTTTTCGACTGCCCGAACCCAAAAACTGGAAACGGGTCAAAAAAAACTTCCTATAATGGCACCAGTCTCAAAACACTCAGAAACATCTAAAAATAGGATAGCCAAATTTTTTTTCGAAAAATGCGTTTTTGAAAAATTTTGGGCCTAAACGGAGGGTGGTTTCCGGACTCCTTTTTTTTTCCCGAAACCTACTCCGGCAAGGAAACACGAATCGGAATCTAGATGGATCTCAAAAACACACCTAATATGCAAGGAACTCGGATTGGTGGTGGATACATGGTGGTGGTATATGGCAGTGGTGGTGGTATATGGCAGCGGTGGTAATATATGGATATGGATCGGTGGTGGTATATGGATACGGATTGGTGGTGGTATATGGATACGGATTCGGAGCGGTGGTGGTAGGTGACAGGGGCGATGATGATGGTGCGGTGGCGGCGTGACAACTTATGACCAGAACTCGAAACTCTAAAAGACTAATGCTAAGACCAGCAACTAGACACGACGATGCAACCGCAAATTCAACAAAGCAAAACCCTAAAAAGATTATGCAAAGGCTCAGATTGGTTCGGATATGATGAACTAACCCTAATTTTTTTTGGCTTTTTCGTGGACTGTAGGTATGAAGAACAGACTCGATCTAAACTACGAAAAACTGTAAAATCTCACCGAGCAACCTGGAAATCTGATACCACTTGATAGAGGCAAAGGTGTCCCGTCTTTCGATGAGATGATGGATATCGCTTTGGTGGCAGTCGACTTTGACGATCCGACTACGAACGTGCGAGGACGTCGCGCCTTAGCAATCGCTAAACCAACTCCGAGAGGTTATTGACCACGCCGGAGCACGATCAACCTGACCACGAGGGTCTGTTTCCTGCGAGCAAACGAAGAACAAGCAAGAAACTGAGATTGCAATCTGGATATTGCGAATATAAGATGAAAGCTTTTTTGATCAAGGCGGGGTTCTGTGACGCCTTTGTCTGGTCGTTGAACACAAACGAAGTACGCGAAGTTGCAGCTATGGCGAACTTTTAATCTAAACAAAACCCGAAGTCTAAACGATGCCCTAAGGGCTGTATATATGGAGGAAGAGGGGGGGAATTTCGTGGCCCTTGGTGGAGGGGTCCGAAATCAACCCTATCTCTTGTTTCCCCACACATACGTACTCTAAAAATAGCCTATACTTATGTATTTCGAAATTACGTGGGCCTGGCCCAATAATAAGGTGACGCAGCACCTAAAATAGCCTCGGGACGAAATTTATGAAGTGGCATCTTGTATATTTCGTCCAAGGCTTCATGCACCCATTATGGTGGCTTCAAAGTCCTGAAATCATCACTTGTAACTCCGTTCTTCTTCCCCTTGCGCATGCCATCATCTCCATGCTTGTTCTTGCTCCAATGTTCATCCTTCTCCAAGCTAGGCCCTTCATTTGTAAGCAAAACAAATGTATCCAATTTAGGCAGCATCATATTCTCATGAACATTAGAATCATTACCAAGAAACGAAAGTACCTGGTAATTTAGTTGGCGTGCACGAGTCTAGTAATTGGTCCAGTATGTATAGCAGCAGGGGTTGTGGGTGTAACAATTGTATTGATGTCCTCATCAGGCCACCTCGGGGAAACTTGAGGTTTGGTTTTACTCGTAGGATGTCTCATCCGGTGTTGCCCTGAGAACGAGTTACGTGTGACTCCTATCGGGATTGTCGGCACATCGGGAGGCTTTGTTGGTCTTGTTTTACCATTGTCGAAATGTCTTGTAACCGGGATTCCGAGACTGATTGGGTCTTCTCGAGAGAAGGAATATCCTTCGTTGACCGTGAGAGCTTGTGATGGGCTAAGTTGGGACACCCCTATAGGGTATAATCTTTTGAAAGCCGTGCCCGCGGTTATGTGGCAGATGGGAATTTGTTAATGTCTGGTTGTAGAGAACTTGACTTAATTAAAATGCATAAACCGCGTGTGTAGCCGTGATGGTCTCTTTTCGGCGGAGTTCTGGAAGTGAACACTGTTCTTGTGTTATGGTTGTGTGTAAGTAGTTTCAGGATCACTTCTTGATCATTTCTAGCTTCTCGACCGTTGCGTTGCTTCTCTTCTCGCTCTTATTTGCGTAAGTTAGCCACCATATATGCTTAGTGCTTGTTGCAGCTCCACCTCATTACCCTATCCTACCCATAAGCTTAAATAGTCTTGATCTTGCGGGTGTGAGATTGTTGAGTCCTCGTGACTCACAGATACTTCCAAACAGTTGCAGGTGCCGATGATACCAGTGCAGGTGACGCAACCGAGCTCAAGTGGGAGCTCCATGAAGATCTTGTTCGTTGTTTTGTTTCGTTTCCTGTTGATCAGTAGTGGAGCCCAGTTGGGACGATCGGGGATCTAGCATTTGGGGTTGTGTTCTTTATTTTGGTTCCGTAGTCGGACCTTTGATTGTACTTTGGATGATGTATGGATTGTTTATGTATTGTGTGAAGTGGAGATTGTAAGCCAACTCTTTATCCCTTTCTTATTCAGTACATGGGATTGTGTGAAGACTACCCCTCTTGCGACAAACCTACCATGCGGCTATGCCTCTAAGTCGTGCCCCGACACGTGGGAGATATAGCCGCATTGTGGGTGTTTCAAATGACATCCGGCATAATTATCCATCATCGATACATTGCCTACGAGTTCGTTTCATATTGATCTTCGCTAAGTTACTTTTCTGTTGCCACTGTTACAATTGCTACAAAACTGCAACTATTACTTTTGCCACTATTACCGTTACTTCCATATTACTTTGCTACAAAAAACTTTGCTGCAGATATTAAGTCTTTCAGGTGTGGTTGAATTGACAACTCAGCTACTAACACTTGAGAATATTCTTTGGCTCCCATTGTGTCGAATCAATAAATTTGGGTTGAATACTCTACCCTCGAAAACTATTGCGATCTCCTATACTTGTGGGTTATCAAGACCTTCTTCTGGCGCTGTTGCCGGCGAGCATAGCTCTATTCTCTGACTCACTTGGGATTTAATCTATTGATCACTATGAGGAATTTGAAAGATCAAAGAACCAAGATTTTTCCCTCAACCACGAGGGTACGTAAGGAACTGCCATCTAGCTCCGCACTCGATTCACCTTCTATTTTAAGTAAGCTTGCGACACCTACACCTGCTATTGATTCCGATACGTCGCATGTTATTGATGATGCGACTTCTACTATGCATGATGCTTATGATGATACTACTTCTTTGCTTGATAATACTGTGCCACTAGGTGAATTTCTTGATTGACAACTTGCTAGGGTTAAAGAGAATGAAAATACTAAAACTGATGATATTATTGAAACTGAAGATTATGATTCTCCCCCTAGATATGAATTGCCTATTATACCTAAGGGTTATATTTTGGATGAAGAAACTGCTAGATACTTTTTTGCTTGCAATGATAGAGATGATCTTAAGAAACTGTTAGCTAAGCTGAAAGAAAAGTCTTTGAGTGCTAGAATGCAATATGATCCTAAGTTTGCTACCTCACCTATCATTGTTACTGATAAGGATTATGAATTCTCTATCGATCCTGAGTTAATTACTTTGATTGAATCTGATCCTTTCTATCATGATAATCTGGAACAATGAAAAACCCTAAAAAGATTATGCAAAGGCTCAGATTGGTTCGGATATGATGAACTAACCCTAATTTTTTTTAGTTTGGAACTATTTTTCTACTGCGGGTAGCACGGAAGTTGGGGAGTCCGACTTGTTCACGACTCGAAGTATCGCGTGATCTGGAACCTGAAAACAAAGCGACAAATACTGGACTCGGACTAGGACTGCTGGCAGAGATGAATCTGGTGGAAACTCGGACTGGTGGTGGATATATGTAGGGCGGTGGAACACGGACTAGTGGTGAATCTGTGATGGAGGTGAACTCGGATTATCATGATAGTGGTGGATATGTGGTATATGGCAGCGGTGATGACGATGGTGGTATATGGCAGCGGTTACAATGATGATGCAGTGGCGGCGTGACAACTTGTGAACAGAACTCGAAACTCTAAAGGACTAGACACTAAGACCAGCAACTAGACACGACGATGCAGCTGCAAATTCAACAATGAAAAACCCTAAAAAGATTATGCAAAGGCTCAGATTGGTTCGGATATGATGAACTAACCCTAATTTTTTTTGTGGCTTTTTCGTGGACTGTAGGTATGAAGAACAGACTCGATCTAAACTACGAAAAACTGTAAAATCTCACCGAGCAACCTGGAAATCTGATACCACTTGATAGAGGCGAGGGTGTCCCGATGTTTCGATGAGATGGTGGCTATCATTTTCTGTGGGAGTCAACCTTGACGATCCGACTATGAACGTGTTGATAGAGGCAAAGGTGTCCCGTCTTTCGATGAGATGATGGATATCGCTTTGGTGGCAGTCGACTTTGACGATCCGACTACGAACGTGCGAGGACGTCGCGCCTTAGCAATCGCTAAACCAACTCCAAGAGGATATTGACCACGCCGGAGCACGATCAACCTGACCACGAGGGTCTATTTCCTGCGAGCAAACGAAGAACAAGCAAGAAACTGAGATTGCAATCTGGATATTGCGAATATAAGATGAAAGCTTTATTGATCAAGGTGGGGTTCTGTGACGCCTTTGTCTGGTCGTTGAACACAAACGAAGTACGCGAAGTTGCAGCTATGGCGAACTTTTAATCTAAACAAAACCCGCCGTCTAAACGATGCCCTAAGGGCTGTATATATGGAGGAAGAGGGGGGGAATTTCGTGGCCCTTGGTGGAGGGGTCCGAAATCAACCCTATCTCTTGTTTCCCCACACATACGTACTCTAAAAATAGCCTATACTTATGTATTTCGAAATTACATGGGCCTGGCCCAATAATAAGGTGACGCAGCACCTAAAATAGCCTCGGGACGAAATTTATGAAGTGGCATCTTGTATATTTCGTCCAAGGCTTCATGCACCCATTATGGTGGCTTCAAAGTCCTGAAATCATCACTTGTAACTCTGTTCTTGTTCCCCTTGCGCATGCCATCATCTCCATGCTTGTTCTTGCTCCAATGTTCATCCTTCTCCAAGCTAGGCCCTTCATTTGTAAGCAAAACAAATGTATCCAATTTAGGCAGCATCATATTCTCATGAATATTAGAATCATTACCAAGAAACGAAAGTACCTGGTAATTTAGTTGGCGTGCACGAGCTCTAGTAATTGGTCCAGTATGTATAGCAGCAGGGGCTGTGGGTGTAACAATTGTATTGATGTCCTCATCATCCTCCCCTTCTTGAAATGAAGTCGTCCTCGACGGAAGTTCATCTTCCTCACCCAAATAAGGCTTCAAATCTGCAATGTTAAAAGTGAGACTAACCCCAAAATCTGCAGGCAGCTCAAGTTTATATGCATTATCATTTATTTTCTCTAACACCTTAAAGGGACCATCAGCACGTGGCATTAACTTTGATTTGCGCAAATCAGGAAATCTATCCTTACGCAAATGTAACCAAACAAGATCTCCAGGTGCAAACACAACATGTTTTCTACCCTTATCTCCAGCAAGTTTATATTTAGCATTCATGCGCTCAATGTTTTCCTTAGTTAACTCATGCATTTTAAAATCAATTCAGCACGTTGTTTAGCATCAAAATTAACCTTCTCCGAAGATGGAAGAGGCAACAAATCAATAGGTGCACGAGGTAGGAAACCATACACAACTTCAAAAGGGCACATCTTAGTAGTAGAATGCAATGAACGATTATAAGCAAATTCAATATGAGGCAAGCATTCCTCCCACATTTTCTTATTATTCTTCAAAATAGCCCTAAGCATAGTAGACAACGTTCTATTGACTACTTCAGTTTGTCCATCAGTTTGGGGGTGACAAGTAGTACTAAAAAGCAGTTTAGTCCCCAACTTAGCCCATAAACATCTCCAAAAGTGGCTAAGAAATTTAGTATCACGATCTGAAACAATAGTATTTGGCACACCATGCAAGCGAATAATTTCACGAAAGAACAAATCAGCAACATTAACAGCATCATCGCTGACATGGTATAAAGTGTGCCATTTTCGAGAATCTATCCACGACAACAAATATGCTATCCCTCCCCTTCTTTGTTCGAGGTAAACCTAAAACAAAGTCCATAGATATATCCTCCCAAGGAACACTAGGTACAGGCAAAGGCATATATAAACCATGAGGATTGAGTCGTGACTTAGCTTTTTGACATGTAGTGCAGCGAGCAATAAAACGCTCAACATCCCGTCTCATCTTTGGCCAAAAGAAATGTGTAGCAAGTATGTCCTCCGTCTTCTTCACGCCAAAGTGTCCCATTAATCCTCCTCCATGCGCCTCCTGCAACAACAAAAGACGAACGGAGCTAGCTGGAATGCATAGCTTGTTAGCACGAAACACAAATCCATCGTTAACGACAAACTTGTTCCACATTCTTCCTTCTTTACAATTCTACATTACATCTTTAAAATCAGCATCATGCACATATTGATCTTTGATGGTCTCCAAACCAAATATTTTGAAGTCAAGTTGTGAAAGCATAGTATAGCGGCGAGACAATGCATCAGCAATAACATTTTCTTTTCCCTTCTTGTGTTTAATGACATAAGGAAAAGTCTCAATGAATTCAACCCATTTAGCATGTCTACGATTCAGTTTAGCTTGACTTTTAATATGTTTCAAAGATTCATGATCAGAATGTATAACAAATTCTTTGGGCCATAAATAATGTTGCCATGTTTCTAAAGTCCGAACAAGAGCATATAATTCTTTATCATAAGTAGAATAATTCAGACTAGGCCCACTCAATTTTTCAGAAAAGTATGCAACAGGTTGGCCATCTTGTAATAACACACCGCCTAATCCAATTCCACTAGCATCACATTCAAGCTCAAAAGTCTTATTAAAATCAGGAAGTTGGAGTAAAGGAGCATGTGTCAACTTATCTTTCAATACCGAGAAGGCTTCTTCCTGTGCGGTACCCCCAAAGAAAAGGCACATCTTTCTTTGTAAGCTCATTGAGAGGTGCAGCAATGGTGCTGAAATCTCTCACAAAACGCCTATAGAATCCAGCGAGGCCAAGAAAACTCCTCACTTGTGTGACCGTTTTGGGCTGCGGTCAACTCTCAATAGCTTCAATCTTGGCTTTATCAACTTCAATTCCCTGTGGAGTAACAACATAGCCAAGAAAAGATACTCGGTCGGTGCAAAAGGTGCACTTCCCAAGGTTACCAAACAAACTTGCATCACGTAGAGCAATAAAAACAGCACGTAAATGTTCCAAATGTTCTTCCAAAGATCTGCTATAAATCAATATGTCATCAAAGTAAACTACCACAAATCGTCCAATGAAAACACGTAAAACTCCGTTCATTAATCTCATGAAAGTACTAGGTGCATTAGTTAACCCAAAAGGCATGACTAACCACTCATATATCCAAACTTAGTTTTAAATGCTGTTTTCCATTCATCTCCCAATTTTATACGAATTTTATGGTATCCACTACGCAAATCAACTTTGGAGAATATTGTAGAGCCACTCAATTCATCAAGCATATCATCGAGCCTAGGAATAGGATGACGATAACGAATAGTAATATTATTAATGCCTCTACAATCAACACACATACGTGATGTACCATCCTTTTTCGGCACTAGAATAATAGGAACAGCACAAGGACTAAGGGATTCGCGTATATAACCTTTGTCGAGAAGCTCTTGTACTTGACGCATAATCTCCTTCATCTCCTCTGGATTGGTACGGTATGGTGCACGGTTTGGCAGTGAAGCACCGGGAATTAAGTCAATTTGATGCTCAATCCCTCGAATAGGCGGTAATCCCGGTGGCACGTCTTGTGGAAAGACGTCAGCGAACTCCTGCAAAATGTTAGTGACAGCAGGAGGCAAAGAGGAAGGCACGTCCTCGAATGAAAATAATGCATCTTTGCACACAAAAGCATAGCAAACAGACTTGCTGAAATCTAGCTCATCAATATCAGATTTGGTGGCAAATAAACATGCACTTTTCAATTTAATTTCAGAAGCAACACTAGATGGTTTATTATTAGGCTTCATTTGTTGCTCAAATTCTTTTGCCACAATCTGATTTTCACTCTTATTCTTCTCCTATTTTGCTTTATTAGCTCTATTAATATCATCTTTCAAAATGGAATCAGGAGTCATAGGAAGCAAAGTAATATTTTTATCCTTATGAACAAGAGTATAGTGATTGTTTCTACCATGGTGTACAGAGTTTTTATCAAATTGCCATGGTCTACCAAGTAATAAGGAACATGCTTGCATAGGTACCACATCACAATCAACATAATCAGCATATGTAGAGATACTAAAATGCACACGAACAGTACGTGTTACCTTAACCTTGCCGCTGTTGTTGAACCATTGGATGTAGTAAGGATGTGGATGTGGTCTTGTGGTGAGAGAAAGCTTCTCCACCATCTCCATGCTAGCCAAGTTGTTGCAGCTCCCTCCGTCTATTATGACGCGCACAGAACGTTCCTTCACAACTCCCTTGGTATGGAACAAATTGTGCCTCTAATTTTGCTCAGCTTGTGTGACCTGCACACTCAAAACACGTTGAGCAACTAAACATTCATACCTGTCAGCGTCTTCAGGAGCCATTTATTGCATCTCATGATCAGAATCATCTCCACCATGTTCTTCACGTGTAATAAGAGCCAAAGTCTCCTCATCATAGTCACTAGCGGACTCATATCCACCATCTGCGGTAGCAATCATCACACGCGGAGATTTGCATTCCCTCGCATAATGACCTCCTCCCTTACAACGACGACAAATAATATCACTTGTGTGCCCTGTTGATGCCATGGAAGAAGAAGAACGCTGTGCAGGCCCCGCAGGTGCGCTCTTGGCAGATAATGGTGGTTGTGCCTGTTTTCTTGTATCACGGCTGGAGGTGGCACCGGATGGAGGTGCTGGTGCAGTTGAAGTAGAAGATGCACGTGGTGTCCATGATGAAGGTCGGCCTGCAGAAAAGTTAGTTCGCCCCAATGCTTGTCGATCCTGCACTTCACGTTCAGCTTTACAAGCAAGATGG
Source organism: Triticum aestivum (assembly GCF_018294505.1). NCBI lineage: Eukaryota > Viridiplantae > Streptophyta > Magnoliopsida > Poales > Poaceae > Triticum > Triticum aestivum. Next base: position 26,177 of record NW_025226199.1, on the reverse strand, counting down.
AATAAACGAGTGATATTAGTATACTCCTTATAGTCTAGAATGGTCTGAATCTCTCTATTTAATCCACCCAGAAAACGTGCAAGCATAGCTTCATTCTCCTCAACAATACCACATCTAATCATGCCAGTTTGTAATTCCTGATAATATTCTTCTACAGAATTTTTCCCTTGTCTTAAACGCTGCAATTTTTGAAGCAATTCACGTTGATAATAGGGTGGAACCCAACGCGTACGCATAGCAGTTTTCAAAGCAGCCCAAGTAGTTGGAATAGGATATAATCTACAATGTTCAGACCACCATACACATGCAAAACTAGTGAAAGCACAAACAGCAGCAGCAACTCGTCTCTCCTCAGGATATTGTAAACATGTAAATCGTTGTTCAGTTTCTAACTCCCAAGTAAGATATATATCAGGAACATATCTACCCTCAAATGGTGGAATATTCAATTTCAGTTTAGGAATATGGACATCATCGCGTACCTGAGGTGGTGGTGCAGGCCTACCATTACGAATATATACCTGAGGTCGACCTGCTGGTGGTGGTGCTGGTGGCTGCTCGTAGATCTGATTTTGATCAACCTCATCCTCATAATCGCCCGCATACTCACCATCCTCCTGGGTACCAGCAGGAGCAATAGCAGGAGCCAAAGAAGCACCAACAGCAGTAGCAGCGGCACCAGAATTTTGTCCTGGCTCAATAGGAACACGCTGTGCTCGTCCATACTAATTCGGAAGGGGGCGTAGTTGTTGTTGTTGCAGAGGTGCGACAGGTGCAGCCGGTGGTGGAAGACGCGCAAGCAGTTCATTAAATCTCTTATCGAGCTTTGTTTCGAACGTCTTCTCAAGGCCAGTGATCTTCTCCATGGCCTCTTCAAAATTGTTCAGCACATCCTGTACCTGTTCAGTCATCATTTGGTGAAACTTATCATGAAGCTCCTTGTTCGATAAGTTCTCCCAGTCAATCTCGTCGGCTTGTGATCCTGGCATGGTTAGCAGCAATAGAAACACACAGGAATATGATCCTATAGACTACTAAGAAGTGGTGGTGGTGTATCACAAATCCGTCAAGCAAATCTCAAATTCTTACCAGTTCTTACCCAGCAGCAGGCGGTGATCGGCAACCGTTGTAGTCAAAAACTCTCAAAGCTTGGATAGAGCGATTACCAGGGAGAGTCAAACACACGACGTAGATGTATGTGGAGCTGGGAAGGCTTATAGTATGGTAGCAAAAAGGGTCAGCAATAATCAATTCAGAGATGCAAAGTTGAATAAACGCTCAACGACGGTACTGTGCCGGTCCTAGGCCAGACTGTGCTAGAGACGCGAGCCTAGAACACCAACAAAATCACGGCGCGGCACGTAAACAAGGGAAAAGCACACTCTGAATTTTTTTTTCGCTCTTTTTTTTTGCGAAAAATCACTATAATGGCGAGTGTCTCAAAACTCTTCCTAGCTCAAACTGACAGGATGGGCACGAAATTTTTTCGACCAATTTTTTTTTCGACTGCCCGGACCCAAAAACTGGAAACGGGTCAAAAAAAACTTCCTATAATGGCACGTGTCTCAAAACACTCAGAAACACCTAAAAATAGGATAGCCAGAAATTTTTTCGAAAAATGCGTTTTCGAAAAATTTTGGGCCTAAACGGAGCGTGGCTACCCAACTCCGGCAAGGAAACACGAATCGGAAACTAGATGGATCTCGAAAACAAACCTAATAAGCAAGGAAATCGGATTGGTGGTGGATATATGGTGGTGGTATATGGCAGCGGTGGTGGTAGCGGTGGTAGTATATGGATATGGATCGGTGGTGGTATATGGGCACGGATTGGTGGTGGTATATGGATACGGATTCGGAGCGGTGGTGGTAGATGGCAGGGGCGATGATGATGGTGCGGCGGCGGCGTGACAACTTATGACCAGAACTCGAAACTCTAAAAGACTAGACTCTAAGACCAGCAACTAGAAACGACGATGCAACCGCAAATTCAACAAAGCAAAACCCTAAAAAGATTATGCAAAGGCTCAGATTGGTTCGGATATGATGAACTAACCCTAATTTTTTTTGTGGCTTTTTCGTGGACTATAGGTATGAAGACAGACTCGATCTAAACTACGAAAAACTGTAAAATCTCACCGAGCAACCTGGAAATCTGATACCACTTGATAGAGGCAAAGGTGTCCCGTCTTTCGATGAGATGATGGATATCGCTTTGGTGGAAGTCGACTTTGACGATCCGACTACGAACGTGCGAGGACGTCGCGCCTTAGCAATCGCAAAACCAACTCCGAGAGGTTATTGACCACGCCGGAGCACGATCAACCTGACCACGAGGGTCTGTTTCCTGCGAGCAAATGAAGAACAAGCAAGAAACTAAGATTGCAATCTGGATATTGCGAATATAAGATGAAAGCTTTATTGATCAAGGTGGGGTTCTGTGATTGATAGAGGCAA